>NW_011494799.1:2343214-2363874 GCF_000754665.1 Bison bison bison | reverse complement strand
CAGATGAGTTAGCTTAAGCTCAGTTCAGTCAGTTCAGTCACTCAGTCGTGTCTGACTCTTTGAGACCCCATGGACTGCAGCACGCCAGGCCTCCCTGTCCATCACCAACTCCCGGAGTTTTCTCAGACTCATGTCCATTGAGTCGGTGATGCCATCCAACCATCTCATCCTCTGTCTTCCCCTTCTCCTCCTGCCCTCAATCTTTCCCAGCATCAGGGTCTTTGAGCTTAAGCTCAGTGAGGAAAAAATTCATTCAGGATCATCACTTAGTAGGAACTCAACCCTTCCATGATCTGACCACTTAATTTTGCCCATCCCATGTCTCTCTGAGTTCAGATAACTAGAAGTCTGATACACTGGTGAGAACATCCGTGTGGAAAAAGATTCTTTCCTTTCTCTCCCTTCTAAACAAAAATTTTACCAAAGACCACACCATTTGGTCAAACAACATATGATAGCTACAGTGGTGTTTCTTGTAATCAGTGGTCTGATGATCTGCCCACTTAATTAACAATGGTAGGATTGCATGGTGTATGTCAATGATCTCTGTAGAAAGAAGCATGTAGCTGCTGAAAAATACTTGTGGCCATTTTAGTTAATCCATAACAAGATGAAATGATTTTTAAACTGAATCAAAATCCTTGTGTTTAAACCTTTTCTTGGGGCTTCCCAGGTGACACTAGTGGTTAAGAACTCACCGCGATGCAGCTTGGATCCCTGGGTATGGAAGATCCTAGAGGAGGGAATGGCAGACCACACCAGTACTCTTGCCTGAACAATGCCATGGACAGAGGAGCCTGGTGGGCTACAGTCCATGGGGTCGCAAAGAGTCAGACACGACTGAAGAGACTTGGCACACATGCAAACCTGTTCTTGGGACTTCCCCGGAGGTCCAGTCACTCAGACTCTGCATTCACAATACATGGGGCGTAGGCTGCATCCCTGGCCAGTGAACTGATCCCCATGCTGCAATTAAGACCCAGTGCAGACAAAGAAATAAATAAATATTTTAAAAACCAACACTTTCTTTATTTTTCTCCTCTAGCAGCTGACTACGGGTGCAGTCCTGAGAAGTACATCTCCACTGTTTCAGGTCAGTTTTGAAATGGACACAAAAGTTATCTTCTGTGTGTGGACTGTCCTGATTTTCATTGTATGAGTGACAGAAAATGGCCATATAAAGCAAATAGACCTCTTAAATGTATCCAGCAGAAAAGCAGAAAATGTGCAAAGGAAAACGAATTCTGGCTCACTTGTGGATGACCCCTCTGCTTTATGACCTGAGTTTTCTGGGGTCTCAACCCTGGAGGCCCCCGACATAGCTCTCTATTTTAATTTGTCCCTCTGGGTACTGATTCACTAGGCTGGAATTCAGCCTTCTCTTGAAAGCTAGAACAAAGGATTACAAACAAGAAATTAGCAGAGCAATCAACAGGCAAGAGGATATGCATTTAATAAATGCCAACCTTTATTTTTCTAACAGGCCTAGAAAACAATTACCCAGTGGCTAGGCACCATTTGATTAAATTGCCTCTGATGATTCTGAGAGTGGTGATATGATTAAACGACTAGTGGGTGATGGGCAGTGATGCCCAGTGGACCTGGTTGTCTACATATTTATTGATATGTTGGTTTCAAGAAGGTGGGCTTCCTGACAATTTGTGGCATCTCACTTCTGTGCTCCCAAATTGGAAACTAGGCTCTATAAAAGACCTTATCAAAACCAGGGCATTTTTATATCTTCTTTCCATACGTGGTGTAAATTAGTGGGCCTGAGGGAAGAAGTATTTAATTTATTTGAAGAACTTTGGTTGTAGACATTCCATATTCAAAAGTTAAACCAGATAATTACTGTCAACTTCAGAACTGGAAGGGTCAGCCTTGAAAGGGCAAAAGGGCAAGCTCTCGGTGAGAAGTCAGTTCGTATTTGCTGATGCAAATTGGATAAGCACAGGGAGAAGCTAACACCTGCACTGGTAAGTTACCCAGGTATGCAAATACACCTGTGCAGCTTTTAAACATGGACTTTCTATAGTTCATTACAAAGTATTTCAGTGAAAATGCTTTATTTGAGCAAAATAACTAACTTGACCACCTTCAGTTAACTGACCTATTCCTAAGATGTAATTCTCCAAAACAAATTTATTTTCTTCTTGGAAGAAAAGGGCCATAAACTCAGGTATAACTCAAGAGCCTGAAAATGTAGTCACTTTCTTTTCTGCTGTTTGTCATGTGAAATAGGATGATGGTAAGTAATTTTCCTTCTTTGAATTTCAATTTTCCGATCTGTAAAATGGGTCCAAAATTGTATCAATTGAGAGATCATAAAATGTAGACGAGTGCCAGCATTGCTATCCACTCCTTTTGTGAGTGGGAACAAATCTCTTACCTACTCTAGCCTGTTTTTTTCATCTGTACAACTGAGCAGATGGTGGAGTGGAACTCAATGACTGTCAGTGTGACTCTTTGGACACTAAGGGGAGAATTCAGAAGTTTGAACCCACGACTTGAACCCAGCAGTGCTATGTCATCGCTGTGGCTGACTGTGACTGTGAATACTTCTCCCTGGGGAAAAAGGTGCCTTTTTTTTTTTTCCAATTGCTTTCATCCTGTTCTAAAGGGAACTTGTGTCCCCCTAAATGTGTAGATTACTTAACCAAATATCATTATAATTTTTTCCAGTAATAGAATTTGATGATTCTGTGAATGTTAAAGAATAAGACATTTGGTTATGGCATTAAAATACTGTCTCTTTATTCTCTTTCAAATGTTTCAAAGAGCTATTGTCTTAGGCTTTTTAATCAAAAGACTACATAGAGGGGACTGCAGAAAGATCATGAGATCTGTGGAGCCCTGCCAATGGATGCAAAATTCTGTGTGTGTGTGTACATTTTCTAGAAGAATCAATAGCTTTCATATATTTCCATATTCTCAATCATAAAAAAGTGAAGAACCACTGATTTATTGACTGGAATTGGCCTAAAATATTTTCACTAAAAAATGAAAATACTTATTGGATGATTTATTTATGAGTGATGAGGTAACAAGAGGACAAATCATTTTGACTACGATACTTGATTGGTTATTTTAATGGGTAGGCAAATATGAATCTGAGGAACAGAACCATTCACTGTAGGGAAAGCTGACACATATAAATGCTTAAGAAATTAAAATACTTCCAGCTTCCCTCCTGACTACTTTTATCCTCCCATTTTCCCTGTCTTCATCAGTCAAAACTCTAAAGACTAGGGGTACTGAGTCAAATATTTTTATATTTTACATACAATTTCTCCCCCTGAAATAATCATTATTATAACTAAAATTACTTTATTGTTGAAAACAATTTAGTATTAATAATCAAGAGACTTAAAAATCTCCATAGCTTTTGGCCAAGTAATAACATCCTTAGGTGTCTATCCTAATGAATAATCTAATGTATAAACATGTTATTTTTTTAAATTTTCCTTATAGAATATTAAATCAATTAATGAATAAGTATATTAGAATAGAAAAGGTTGAGTAAATAAATTATGTAATACCAATGCAATACTGTTTTATGCAGCAATTAAAGTATGTTTAAGGGCCTGGGAGAAGGCAATGGCACCACACTCCAGTACTCTTGCTTGGAAAATCCCATGGACGGAGGAGCCTGGTAGGCTGCAGTCCATGGGGTCCTGAAGAGTCGGACACAACTGAGTGACTTCACTTTCACTTTTCACTTTCATGCATTGGAGAAGGAAATGGCAACCCACTCCAGTGTTCTTGCCTGGAGAATGCCAGGGACAGGGGAGCCTGGTGGGCTGCCGTCTATAGGGTCACAACAGAGTCAGACACGACTGACATGACTTAGCAGCAGCAGCGGCTAAGGGCCTATATTGTGATTGTGAATGTAAAATCTAGGAAACTAAGTTTTATAGTCTGCACAATAAAAGTCATCAATGGAAGTTATCACCAAGTACTAGAATGAAGGGTGATTTATTATCTTCCTTACAGTTTTCTATTTTTATCCACTTTACAATGATAATATGCTATGCAAATATAAAAGTATAAGTTTTTGTTGAGCCTTTACAAGGCTAATATATCACACAATTCGACAATGATAATGTAACACACATATGTTATTAGGTTATTCTGTACTATCATAGGGAAATCTGTCGATAATATACACATTTCAGTTACTCTGATTTTCAGTGTTTCAAGTTTATAATTGGTCATCCTGGCTAAATTCTAAGCTTACTTGGTGACACAACTCTTTATCTTATGGATTTCTTTTGGTTCTTAGGTGAAAGATAGTTCTGGAATGGCTTAATTTGCTCACATTGATTGGGTTTTTTCCACCTGATTTTTTTTTTATAAGATTTTTTTAAAATTTTATTTTATTTAACTTTACAATATTGTATTGGTTTTGCCATATATCAAAATGAATCTGCCACAGGTATACATGTGTTCCCCATTCTGAACCCTCCTCCATCCTCCCTCCCCATACCCTCTTCCCAGTGCACCAGCCCCAAGCATCCAGTATCGTGCATCAAACCTGGACTGGCAACTCGTTTCATATATGGTATTATACATATTTCAATGCCATTCTCCCAAATCATCCCACCCTCTCCCTCTCCCACAGAGTCCAAAAGACTGTTCTATGCATCAGTATCTCTTTTGCTGTCTCGTATACAGGGTTATTGTTACCATCTTTCTAAATTCCATATATATGCGCACTGACTCGATGGACGTGAGTCTGAGTGAACTCCAGGAGTTGGTGACGGACAGGGAGGCCTGGCGTGCTGCGATTCATGGGGTTGCAAAGAGTCGGACACGACTGAGCGACTGATCTGATCTGATACTGTATTGGTGTTTTTCTTTCTGGCTTACTTCACTCTGTATAATAGGCTCCAGTTTCATCCATCTCATTAGAACTGATTCAAATGTATTCTTTGTAATGGCTGAGTAATACTCCATTGTGCATATGTACCACAGCTGTCTTATCCATTCATCTGCTGATGGACATCTAGGTTGCTTCCATGTCCTGGCTATTATAAACAGTGCTGCGATGAACATTGGGGTACACATGTCTCTTTCAGTTCTGGTTTCCTCATTGTGTATGCCCAACAGTGGGATTGCTGGATCATAAGGCAGTTCTATTTCCAGTTTTTTAAGGAATCTCCACACTGTTCTCCATAGTGGCTGTACTAGTTTGCATTCCCACCAACAGTTTAAGAGGGTTCCCTTTTCTCCACACCCTCTCCAGCATTTATTGCTTGTAGACTTTTGGATCGCAGCCATTCTGACTGGTGTGAAATGGTACCTCATAGTGGTTTTGATTTGCATTTCTCTGATAATGAGTGATGTTGAGCATCTTTTCATGTGTTTGTTAGCCATCTGTTTTTAAGGTGTGTGTCTCTGAGGTTGTTGGTACTGTTTAGTCTCTAAGCTGTGTGTGATTTTTGGCCACCTCATGGACTCTAGCCCACCAGGCTCCTCTGTCCATGGGATTTCCAAGGCAAGAATACAGAAATGGGTAGCCATTTCCTTCTCTAGGGTATCATCCCAATTCAGGGATTGAGCCCGTGTCTCTGCATTGCAGGCAGACTCTTCACCACTGAACTACCAGGGGAACCCATAGCTCTGAGGAGAGAGAAACAAATGCATTTATTAACTTCATGAGACCTGGAAGAACAGAAGCATCCACAAATATGCTGATCCAGTGTCACAGCCTTGTGGGACAGTGGTGATCTTGAAGACAGAGGAAAACCACAGTCGGTTTTGTGGCTTCATCTGAGTCATGTTCAGACTCAAAATCCTTCAAGTCACTCTTACAAAACTCCAGCTCTCTTGAATGATCAATAGTAACTTCCTGGTCTTTGACCATCATAGGCACGTGCTGTGAAATTTTGAAAGCCGTTATTGTATGCACAGTATTTAGGGGGAGATGAAATCCTGCCTTCATGATTATACCATCGAGGGCAATTACAAAGACATACGGCCCAACAAAGCACATATTCTTTGTGTCTGGTATTTTATCCTTTTGCAATTGGTACCTCAGATAATAGAATATTCTCTTGTGTTGTCACTGGGATATTTTCATTTTTCACTGGCTATTTCATGCTATCCTGAGCATTTAGCCTAACACCAATTCTGGAGTGTCAGACAAAGGATGTCTTCCTATCACTGAGCGAAACTATTTGAGATTTGTTTGGGCTGAGGGCAGGAGTAGACAGCTGGGAGGCATTTTGGTCAAGGAGAAAAATGACATTTTCTGAACTGGAATGATAGATTGGGAAGCTTGCAGATCTTTGTTCATAGTTCTTTTCTGGGAGGGGGAAAAATAGGGAAATTCTAACCAGTTGCCAAAACTAATCAAAAATGAACCCAGCAGGCTGCTCCCCCCACATTGAATTTACAAGGTAATGATAATCCCAGTTATTTACAAACACGTATTTAAAAATCCAGTTTCTCTGTTCAAAAGATTGTAAGGGTTGAATATCGGGTTTTTATTTCTGATATATAAGTAGGAAATATACAGTTGTGATAAAATTCTTACACTAAGTTAGCTAAACAATTTGTTGATAGCATTAGATGACACAATCCATGAACATTATGGGCAGCCTGAATTTTGGCATGTGTACAAAGGTTTTAGTGAACACACACGCCAGTGGAACCTGCCTTGCTTACTCAGGGCCAGGCAGCCATGTTTTATGTCCCTCTCCTGATTTCTTGCATTCTTTCTAATACTGATCTTATTGTTCAGTTGCCAAGACTTGTCTGACCCTGTGACCCCGTGGACTATAGCACTCCAGACCTCTCTGTCCTTCACTATCTCCCCAAGTTTGCTCAGATGTATGTTCATTGATGCCGTCCAGCCTCCTCATCGTCTGCCACCGTCTTCTCCTGTTGCCTTCAATCTTTCCCAGCATCAAGATCTTTTCCAATGAGTCAATTGTTTGCATCAGGTGGCCAAAGTATTGGAGTTTCTGCTTCAGCATCAGTCCTTCCAATGAATATTCAGGACTCATTTCCTTTAGGATGGACTGGTTGGATCTCCTTGCAGTCCAAGGGACTCTGCTCTTACAGATCATGAGAACTCTCTCTCTCTTTTAGCCATGCTTTGTTTAGGGTCCCCTATGTGTGAAACAGAAACAACCACACATTTTGCTTCGTTTTATTCTGTTAAAAGTCTGCATGCACAGAACTCGTCAATTTCTCTGAAGGCCTCTGTAATCTCACACCACAGGTAAGTTGGAGTGATGACCAGATCAGAAAGTTCAGTGTGATATAAGTTTGAATAGTGACTGCAAGGAGCAGCAGAGGAAATGTATCTTGAACTTTCTTGAGAATAGAGCTCTCTGGAGCATGGCTGGTGCATCTGTGAGTATGCACAACTATGCAAGATGATCTTTTGCTGGATAAAATTCTTTTTCTACTTAGCTTTTGTTCATCCTTTTAAAATCTGCATATTTAGGTAGGTTTTATAATACTCTTTGTGACCCCGTGGACAGTAGCCCGCCAGGCTCCTCTGTCAGTGGAATTCTCCAAGAGTGGGTTGCCATTCCCTTCTCCAAGGGATCTTCCCAACCCAGACATTGAACCTGGATCTCCTGGATTGCAGGCAGATTCTTTACCATCTGAGTCACCAGGGAAGCCCTCACACATGTATAATTTACATATAAAAAGTGGGAAAAGTGACAGATTTTATTTTCCTGGCCTCCAAAATCACTGTGGATGGTGACTGCAGCCACAAAATTAAAAGACACTTGCTCCTTGGAAGAAAAGCTATGCCAAACCTAGACAGTGTATTAAAAAGCAGAGACATCACTTTTCCGACAAAGGTCCCTATAATCCAAGCTATGGTTTTTCCAGTAGTCATGTACAGATGTAAATGTTGGACCATAAAGTAGGCTGAGAACTGAAGAATTGATGCTTTTGAGCTGTGGTGCTACAGAAGACTCTTGAGAGTCCCTTGGACAGGAAGGAGATCAAACCAGAAAATCCTTAAGGAAATCAACCCTAAATATTCACTGGAAGGACTGATGCTGAAGCCAATGCTCTGGTACTTTGGCCACCTAATGCCAAGAGCCCACTTATTGGAAAAGACCCTGATGCTGTGAAAGACTGAGGGCAGGAGAAGAAGCAGGTGACAGAGGATGAGATTGTTGGATGGCATTACTGACTCAATGGAAATGGATTTCAGCAAACTCTGGGAGACAGTAAAGGACAGGGAAGCCTGGCATGCTGCAGTTTATAGGGTCGCAAAGAATTGAGTATGACATGACTGAGCAGCTGAACACCAACAACATACTGTGGATAATCTTTAAATTCTTCTTTTTCTGATGGGGGTCTCAATATGAAAAGTTTAGATAATATTGCCTATGAATTTGAAATTGTTTTATTTTCCTATCTCAATCCATATTTATTGACTGTTTATCAATGTCAAGAAGTTATAATTCTTAATTTGTAATTGAATATTTTCAAAGAAGCATTCCTTTTCCCTTTGTTAAGCTAAGAAGCAGCATTGTAGCTGCAACAAGCCAGGAATCTTGGGTTGTCTTTTCTCAGAGGAAGAATTGTTCACACCTACTGTGGTCAGAATCACTGCAGATGGTGACTGCAGCCATGAAATTAAAAGACGCTTACTCCTTGGAAGGAAAGTTATGACCAACCTAGATAGAATATTGAAAAGCAGAGACATTACTTTGCCAACAAAGGTCTGTCTAGTCAAGACTATGGTTTTTCCAGTAGTCATGTATGGATGTGACAGTTGGACTGTGAAGAAAGCTGAGCGCCGAAGAATTGATGCTTTTGAACTGTGGTGTTGGAGAAGAGTCTTGAGATTCCCTTGGACTGCAAGGAGATCCAACTAGTCCATTCTGAAGGAGATCAGCCCTGGGATTTCTTTGGAAGGACTGATGCTAAAGCTGAAACTCCAATACTTTGGCCACTCATGCTAAGAGTTGACTCATTGGAAAAGAGTCTGATGCTGGGAGGGATTGGGGGCAGGAGGAGAAGGGGATGACAGAGGATGAGATGGCTGGATGGCATCACTGACTCAATGGACGTGAGTCTGGGTGAACTCCGGGAGTTGGTGATGGACAGGGAGGCCTGGCGTGCTGCGATTCATGGGGTCGAAAAGAATCAGACACGACTGAGTGACTGAACTGAACTGAACTGACTGTGGTCAGGATCTATTTCTTCAGGCAGGAGAGCTGATGGAATAGAACACAGTACTGAGCAGAGGGAGTGGGCTCAACCACTATGCCAACTGTCTCCTTTAGAAAAACCCATCAGTAGCCAACGCATCGGTGTTCAAGGGAGCAAGTGGAGTTTGTCATCTCCGGAATTTGAAAGCAGAGCTCCTAAAGGTACAATGGCCAGCATGGAGCTCGGGCTGCAGGTCCTGAGGATTCACCCATGCAATAATGCTTCTCCAAAGGTCAATTTAGAAAGCCAGTGCTTACTTTGGAAGGAGGGAGGATCCGGAATACTAAGGAAAACAGCTCTGGGCAAAGAAAACTGAACTGCAAGTAGAGCACAGGCAAAACTTATGACACCCCATGGGTCAATCTTTCAGTATCTTTAGTTCAGTTTAGTCACTCAGTCGTGTCTGACTCTTTGTGACACCATGGACTACAGCACACCAGGCTTCCCTGTCCCTCACCAACTCCCAGAGATTCCTCAAACTCATGTCCATCAACTCGGTGATGCCATCCAACCATCTCACCCTCTCTCACCCCCTTCTCCTCCTGCCTTCAATCTTTACCAGCCTCAGGGTCTTTTCCAATGTGTTGGCTCTTCACATTAGGTGTCCAAAGTACTAGAGCTTCAACTTCATAATCAGTCCTTCCAATGAATATTCAGGGTTGATTTCCTTTAGCATTGATTGGTTTGATCTCCTTAGTGTCCAAAGGACTCTCAAGAGTCTTCTCAGCACCACAATTCAAAAGCATCAGTTCTTCCATGCTCAGCTTTCTTTACGGTCCAAGTCTCACATCTGTACATGACTACTGGAAAAACCATAGCTTTGTTTATATGGACCTTTGTGGGAAAAGCGATGTCTCTGATTTTAATATTCTGTCTAGGTTTGTCATAGTTTTCTTTCCAAGGATCAGACGTCTTTTAATTTTGTGGCTGCAGTCACCATCTGCAGTGGTTTTGGAGCCCAGCATTTGCTACCTCCACTTGTGTAATTCCAAAAGTTGCTACATCCATCTCTCTGAGAAATGTTGGTTTTTTGATAACTGGCGAAGGATTGCTCATTTCTTCAAAGTGCAAAGCTGTGAAACCTCAAGGGGTTACATTTATCCCTTTCAAATCCCTGCTGACAAGCAACATGGGGCATGTAAAAATGGTTTAAAACGTGCATGCTGAGAAAACCTTGTCCCAGAGTGATACACTTCACAAACATAACTCAGTAGAAAGGTTTTCCCTAGATTCCTCTTCTCGCTAACCTCTTTCTAATTTGCTATTAATATCTGATATTTTCCTTTTTCCATTTCCTTTGATCTTCCCTTACTACTAATTTGTAGGAAGACATAAGATCATTAAGTTCTAAACAATCATGTTCTTGCTTCCAGTGCGTATGTGTGCATGGGTATGCACGTGTGTATACAGAGGAACTTAAAAGTCAGAAAGACAGGTTCAAATCCAGGCTCAGTCACAAGAAGAGTATTAGAATTGGGATAAGGACTGAACTTTTATGATTTCCAGTTTCTTCTCAAATAAAACTAAAAATACTACTACTTTCAAAGCTTTTGAGGGAACAGAGAAATTATCAATTTAATTGTAAATTTAGCTTCCTTAATCACTCAGATGGTAAAGAATCTGCCTGCAATGCAAGAGACCTGGGTTTGATCTGTGGATTGGGAAGATCCCCTAGAGAAGGGAAAGGCAATCCACTCCAGTACTCTTGCCCAGAGAATTCCATGGACAGACCATGGGGTTGCAAAGAGTTGGACACAACTGAGCAACTAACACACACACAATTGTAAATTTAATGATCAATTTGACTGATATTGGCCAAAACTCAATAACAAGGCACAATATTCTGAAACTTTAGTTATGTTATTTAATTTGACAATTAAAAGCAGGTGTCTAATCTAAAACAATACATATTAATAAATCTGGAGTTTTATCTTTACTCTTTGTGTTTTCTTTGGAATCTAACGTCCACATAGCTGTTGAGGATCAAAGCCTCCCAATGCCAGAAAACTGGAAAATTGTGTTCTCCAGGTGTACATTGGATGGACCAAAAGATGATCATACCAATTGAAGTAAGTCAGACAGAGAAAGACAAGTACAATATGGTGTCACTTACATGTGGAATCTTAAAAATATCTTACAAATGAACTTATTTACAAAACAGAAACAGACTCATGGACATAGAAAGCAGACTTATGGGTACCAAAAGAGAAGCAGCTGCTGAGTCACTTCAGTCATGTCCGATTCTGTGCGACCCCATAGACGGCAGCCCACCAGGCTCCCCCGTCCCTGGGATTCTCTAGGCAAGAACACTGGAGTGGGTTGCCATTTCCCTCTCCAATGCATGAAAGTGAAAAGTGAAAGTCACTCAGTCGTATCCGACTCTTAGCGACCCCATGGACTGCAGCCTTCCAGGCTCCTCCATCCATGGGATTTTCCAGGCAAGAATACTGGAGTGGGGTGCCATTGCCTTCCCCGAAAGAGAAGCAGGGGGAGGGATAAATTGGAAGTATGGGATTAACGGATGCAAACTGCCATATACAAGATAGATAAACAACAGGATCTAGTGTGAAGCATAGGAAACCATATTCAATATCTTGTAATAAACTGTAATGGAAATGAACAAAAAAATTATATAGATATATACATATGCAGGCAGGCATGCAAACTCAGTTGCTCAGCTGTGTTCGAATCTCTGTGACCCCATGGACTGCAGCTCACCAGGCTCCTCTGTCCATGGGATTTTCCCAGGTAGAATACACGAGTGGGTTGCCATTTCCTCCTCCAGAGGATCTTCTTGACCCAGGGATCAAACTCAAGTCTCCTGAACCTCCTGCATTGGGAAGCAGGTTCCTTACCACTGAGCCACGAACCACCTAGGAAGCTGATATATGCACAGTCAAATCACTTTGCTGTGCACCTCAAACTAACACAATATTGCAAATCAACCATACTTCAATTAAAAAAAAAAAAAGAACAGAACAAGGTGGTGTCTGTGGATTTGTGCTGAAATGAACAGTCTGTATTTAGGTTTGTAAGTGGTTTGTAAATAAGTTCATTTGTACTCCTTTTTAGAATCCACATATAAGTGGTGTCATATAGTAGTCTTTTCTGCCTGACTTAATTTACTTAGTATGATCATCTTTAGGTCCATCCACATTGCCGCACATGACATTATTTCATTTTCATTCTTTTTTATGGCTGAGTATTCGGGCTTCCCAGGTGGCGCTAGTACTAAAGAACCTGCCTGCCAATGCAGGAGACAAGAGACGTGGGTTCAATCCGTGGATTGGGAAGATTCCCTGGAGAAGGGCACAGCAACCCACTCCAGGATTCTTGCCTGGAGAATCCCATGGACAGAGGAGCCTGGGGGACTACAGTTCATAGGACACGAGTCAGACACGACTGAAGCGACTTAGCACACACACACAATTTTCCATTTTGCATTACTCCATATATCTTATATATGGGCTTCCCAGATGGCTCAGTGGTAAAGAATCCAACGCAGGAGACTCAGGTTCGATCCCTGAGTCAAGAAGATCCTCTGGAGTAGAAAATGGCAACCCACTCTAATATTCTTGCTTGGAAAATACCATGGATAGAGGAGTCTGGTGGGCTACAGTCCATGGGGTCGCAAAAGTGTCAGACACGTCTGAGTGACGGAGCATGCACACACACTAAAATGAACCGTCTGAACTAACAAAATTAAGAAAAACTGTTTTCATTCTTCAAAGCCTGGCATAACCCAGGCTCTATCTGAAGAGACTGAGCCACTGAACTTCCATCATCATGGTTTTTGCAATCTCCAGAATGGCCAAACTCCAAATATGGAGGGAGAAAAAAATACTTCTCCCTTCTGTGTGTGACTAAATTCTCCACATATCTCTATCTGGCTTATAAATATCACAGGCAGTCAGTGAGTTACTGCCAGGCTGAATGATCCTCTTTAGAAGCCTCTTTCTAGGTTTTTGAGTAAAGGTTTCCCTTATTAATTTTCCAGCCCGCATTCACTTAGCATTTGCTTTGAGGCATAATTGACAGGCAGGGTGACACCCGCCTAAGAGAAAGCCATAAATCAGAAATAATTTCCAAAATTGGCTGAGGGGCTGAAGTGTTGAATAGGCAAATACAGGTAAAAATCTCTTTATTAGGGCTGACAAGGACAGCAAATGTCAGCGAAGTGTTTCTTAATGTACCGGGCGAGATTAATTTGGGGGCCCTTCCTGAGCCGATGGTGTGTTGCGCGTTCTCTAACAAGTCACCTCTTGGGGCTCTGAAGGAGGAGAGTTGTTGGGGCTGTAATTGAAGAAAGAGCCAAGTCCTGGAAGGCTGGGAGAGCCACTCCCGCTGCATCGCCCTCCTCCTGGAAAAATTACTCGTCTGTCTAACACTCTATTTGCATTTTGCATCTTTAGTGGAAAAGAGCTATAAGTCATGATCCAAAGAACTTGGCAGGATAATGAAGCCAAACGACGTGTCCAAAAGGAGAGAAATAATCCACTGATGGTAACTGAAGAAAACCTGCTTGATAAATGAGAATTTGGGGAGGTTGAACTGAACATGTATACAATTTCCTCCATTCACAAATGATAATAATATGAATTAGATGCCTATCTTGGGAAGATAGAATAATGCCATTTTCTCCCCGTCTATTTCAGGTTCTTGGGGATTCTGGCATAGGCCCCTTCCAACCCAAATTCATGGACTTTTATTAAAATGACAAAATTTGGTCATTTTGTATACTGTCTACACAGATGCTTGTGCTATAAATTAAAAAGAAAAAAAATTACACTGCTTTTTTAAACTTCCAGGTGTCTATTTAAAGATGTTATCTAAGTTATAGCTGATAGCAGCAAGATGAAAAAATAGAAAATAAGATGAAAATTATACGCTAGGAAAAATTACATACCAGGTCATTCTGGGAAACCTACACAGTAGCAAAAATTTAATCCCATCCTGGAAGGTTCCCCTGTTAACAGTTCATAAAAGAGATCAGGCTAAGTGAATTTAATCCACAGATGTAATTAAGCAGGCTTATTTTTAGAAAATTAAGAAATGAAGATATTTACTAGCCAGCATCAGGAACATAATACTTTTCAGGGCCACTTTATCGGACAAGCCAAAATTATCCAGATTAAAAAAAAAGTGCTGAGCAACTACTAAGATTAGCCACCAAGTCTATGCAAGACACTGTATAAGCCACCTTTCTTATTCAGTCTTCACAAACCCTGCAAAGGCAGTCATTAGTATTCAATTCAGTGAAAGTAACAGAAGCACAAAATAATAGCGACAGTATTATTTAGAAATAATTATTAGAAATAACAGGGGACAGTATTTCCTTGCAAGAAACATACGTAAAGGAGAGCAGCTCAACTGCCGCTGTGACTCTGCTTCTCAAAATCCCACCAGGTGAGTAGCCTTTCCACCCGTGTTTCTAGTTGCTCGAAGGTGTGGTCGATTCTCCTTCACGGTCCAAGACGGAGGTCTAGCATCTCATGTGTGTTCTGGGTGCCGGGACGAAGAAAAGATGAAGGAAGGCAGAGACGTCTGTCAGATCTCTTCAGAAAGTCTCTGGCAAGGAGTTTAATGGCGTTTACATCTCATTCATCTGATGTTAAGTGCAAGAGAGTCTAGGAACCATAGCTTTTATTCTAGGCAGCACTGCATCCAACAAAGTCAAGTCTCCTCTGATTACAGAAGAAGACAAAAATGAATAGAGGGAGACAATTAACAGTCTCAGGCATAATATTATTTTCCCTGTTTTACAGGTTGGAAAACAGAATCTAAGGAAGGTGAAATAACTTTCCCTAAATTAAAAAAAAAAAAAGAAAAAAATCGAGTAAGCAATTTTAGAGCCTGCATTCTTCTCATTTGCCATAAGGCATAAAAAGGATAAAAACCAACCCAATTAAATTTTTTACACTGTCAATTAAATTCAGTCCAATTCAACTAATTCTAAAAGCTCATATCTTGCTCTCACCATAAGTAAGAAACTATTTTAAGCATAGAGCACTGTGTTAGCTATAAGAGGATTTATGAAACAGAAATGTGAATGGAAATATAGATATGTTATATCCTTTCAGTAGATCTATAGATGGCAGCGGAGATGAAAACATAGTTACAGGCAAAATCAGAGGCTGATTCTCATGGAAACTGAGGGAGCTTAGGCCTCAGGACCTCTCACTTGCTCAAGACTTTGAAGGCCCAAGGAGAGGGCGCAGCACCGCATGCCATGGTCATCTGATTTTGTGCAGAAGATATTTTAAATGTAATGGGTTAAGATTTCTGTCTCTTTCCTTTTTGACTTTGTTTATTTCGCCTTTTCCCTTATGCTGGGTAGAACACTGCATTGATACCAGTCATTTCGGGGACCTACCTTAGAGGATGAATTGGGAGTCTGTTTAGTCTGAGTTTATGATGATACATTTACATGATTCACTATTATTTCTGTGCAGAGTCAATTTATTATTAGCAATTCTGGGGTAGGAATGCATTCAAGTACACTCTTACAAGTACACTTCTACAAATAATCAAACATAGTGAATAGCATCAATACATTGGGGGGAAAATCAGTATTAGGTGATTTGACATAAACAATTTGTGTTGAAAGAGCTAAAAATACTGATGTTACTTACACAGAAGTAGGCAAACTGGCTAATGAGTGGTGTCAAAGACTATTTCACCCCTTAGAAAAACTGAAATGCCCTGAAATCTTATAGCTCCTATATAAAAAGACTTGGGAAAGATTTTCCTATGTTTGACAATAATTCTATATTTTACATGAAATTGTCATTAATGACAGTTGTAATTTTTTAAATATTTTCCCAAATGTTCAGTAGTTTAAATGGTAGAGCTTAATTATCACCATGTTGAAAAGAAAATCTATCTTTTGAATTTCTCTATAGAGTGAAATATTATGAAGTTAGTTACATGAAGAAGTACTCAAAGTATATGTAGAAAAATGTAAGAAAAAGGTATTACAGAGATGCCAAACTGTTAACTTGAAATTTATCGTGGTAAAAATCTGGATTTAGTGACATTTGTGGCAATTATTAATCTTTTTTTAAATTTGCAATTTGTTGTACTGGTTTCATTTTCAATAAATATTGCACTTTGTATCTGATGTTGTGTATTATTAATATTTTTGTTAAAGAGGACTGTCAAAATTGTATAAGCTTCAAGGTTAATAAAACTGGTCCACTTATGGGTATAATTACAAGTCAGAATGTGACTCTCAGAGCCTTGGATGGCTGCAGAGCAGGAGGAGGATTTGCAAGTTTGGAAGAGTTAGAGCAGTAATTAATTTCTTTCTCTGGGAATAGCATATTGAAGGCAATATCCAGAGAAGAAAAGACTGAAATCTGCAAGACTGAGGTAAGGTGAGATGCGGAAGATGTGGGTTCTTTCTGGCTGACAAAAAAGAAAAATTCAGGACGACACAATGTTGGAAGGATCTAAGGACCACACTGCGGTGCCTTGCTCAGTGCAATCCTCTTCTCCATCTTTCTTGCAGTTTTTCATTAAAAGAAAAAGAAAAAGTGTGGCTCACCAATGCTGTGGTCTAGTGGACACTTACATGAAAGACAAGAGTATATCACAAATACATAAAAAATTTTTGTAGATAACACTTTATTAAGTTAAGAATACTCCTAGTTTTCTGAGCTATATATTCCTAGCATTCTTATTTTCTTAATTATGAATGACTGCTAAGTCACTTCAGTCGTGTCCAACTCTGTGCGACCCCATAGACGGTAGCCCACCAGGCTCCCCGGTCCCTGGGATTCTCCAGGCAAGAACACTGGAGTGGGTTGCCATTGCCTTCTCCAATTATCAATGACTACTGAATTTTTAAAAATGATTTTTTAGCATTGATTGAGGTAGTCATGTGATTTTTCTCTTTTTGCTATTAATATTATGAATTTAAATTTTGAATATTGAACCAACCTTGCCTCTCTGGGAAAAATCATATTTAGACAGAATATATATTTTAGCTATTGCTTTATTCTATTTCTTAATATTTTGGTGTCAAGGTTATGCTGACCTCATAAACCAAGTTGGGATATTTTTCCTCTTTCCTATGTTATGAAAGATATTGTGTGACATTGGTAGTAATTTTTCCTTAAATGTTTGAAAGCAGTTACCACTGAAGGCATCAGGGTCTGAAGAGATTTTTTTGTTCCTTTCTTTGATTGTTTGAGGGGGTAGGAAGAATGAGAAACTTTCAAATTTTATATTTAATGTTTTAATAAGTATAGAGTTTTGTGTTCTTTAAAATACATGTTAAGTCCTAACCCTCTTTGTGTCTCTGTGTAAAGATGATGCATCTAGGGGGTAATTAAGGTTAAATGAGGTCATAATCATGGGGTCCTGTTCTGATAGCACCAGCACCCTCAGGACAAACAGCAGGGGGCCCAGGAAAAGCTGTGTGATGTCATATCAGGACAGCCATCTGCCAGTCAGGAAGAGCTGCTGCTGCTGCTAAGTCGCTTCAGTTGTGTCCGACTCTGTGCGACCCCATAGACGGCAGCCCACCAGGCTCCCCGTCCCAGGGATTCTCCAGGCAAGAACACTGGAGTGGGTTGCCATTTCCTTCTCCAAGTCAGGAAGAGAACTCTCTTCAAAAACCGAATCAGCTGATACTTTGTTGATGGACTTTTAGCCTCCAGAACTGTTAGACACCAATTTCTATTGCTTAAGCCACCCCGTCTCTGACATTTTGCTGTGGCATCCTGAACTGACTATGCAAACTTTGCAGTTCCTTTCTGTTTACTATTTGGAAGGTTGTCGTTTTCTTTTTTCCAAGTAAATTGTCAATTTTGTTTAGGCTGTTGAATTTATTGCCTTTTTTTTTTTTTCAAAATATCCTAGTATTATCCTTTTAACTCCTATAGGATTTGTAGGATGTCTCTCTTTTTCTCCTTGATATTATTAATTTGTACCATCTCTCTTTTTATTTGATCAATCTAGCAAGCAGTTTAACAATTTTATTCTTTTTGAAGAGCTGTTTACTTTGGTAATTTTCTTCATTGCTTCTCTCTATTCTGTTCTTCTGTTTCCTGTTTCATTGGTTCTGCTTGATCATTTTATTCATTCTGCTTTGGTCTTTTATTGCTTCACTTCTCCTGTCTTAGAATTTACTATACTGTTTCTCTATTTTCTTAAAGTGGAAGTTTATATTACAGATTATTTTTTTTAATTTACTCTTTTCACTTTCAAGCATTTAAAGACACAAATTTCCCCTAAGAGCTGCTTTAGTTACATCCTACCAATTTTGATATGGAATATTTGTCCTTAGCATTCAGTTAGAATAATTTCTAATTACACTTGTGATATTTTATTTGACCCCTGGGTTATTTGCCTATCATTTAAATTTTAAATGTTTTACGTTTTCTTATCTATTTTATTGTTTCTGACTTCTAATGGAATTTCATTGATGCTAGAGAAAATAGTTTATAAAATTTCAACATTTTTTTAATCTATTAAAATTTATAGTACATCATGTGGTGTAACTTGTTGAACAATCCCTATATATTGAAAAAAATCCATATTCACAGTTATCAGTATAATTTTCTGTTGGTGTCAATATAAGTCAAGTTTTTTATAGTGTTGTTTAAATATACTATATTTGTAATGATTTTTTTGGTTAGCTTTACCTGTCAATTACTGACAGAGAGATATTGAAATCTCCACATATGAGTCTGAGTTTATGTAGTATTCTTTATAGGTCTATTTTTTTATTCACCTACTTTGAAACTGATTAAATGAGTATACATATAGGGCTGTTTTATGTTGTGAATATCTTTATCAATATGAATTGATGCTTTTTTTCATTATGAAGTGACCCAGTTTATTTCTGGTAATGATATTCCTGTTTTCCAATTTACTATGTTTGATGTCAATATAACTACACAAGCAAGCTTCCAAGGTGGTGCTGGTGGCAAAGAGCCCACCTGCCATTGCAGGAGATGAAAGGGATGTGGGTTCGATCCTGGGCTTGGGAAGATCCCCTGGAGAAGGAAACGGCAACCCACTCCAGTATTCTTGCTGGAGAATTCACATGAACAGAGAGGCCTGGCAGGCCACAGTCCACAAAAGCTGGACATGACTGAGTGACTGAGCACACGTGCCCACACATAGGCAATCTCATAATTACTTTCCCCATGGCATATTTTTTCCCTATTTTTTTACTTTCAATATATCTGTGATTTTATAGTCAAAGTGTATCTCCTGTAAAAAGCCCATTCTTGAGTCTTTAGTTTATTTTCATCCTGAAATTTTTAATTTTTTCCATGGGTTGTATTATACTCATTTACGTTTAATATATTTTTACTTAACTATATGTCTAAGTTTAAGTCAAACATTTTGCTACTGGTTTCCTGTCTGCACTCTCTATTTTTTGTTATTTCTTTGTTTCTCTTTTCTTGCTTTCTCTTTGGATTATTTATAAATTTTAAATATTTCACTGTACCTTTTCTATTGTTTTTTAGCTGCTGCTACTGCTGCTGCTAAGTCACTTCAGTCATGTCTGACTCTGTATGACCCCATAGACAGCAGCCTACCAGGCTCCCCCATCCCTGGGATTTTCTAGGCAAGAACACTGGAGTGGGTTGCCATTTCCTTCTCCAATGCATGAAAGTGAAAAAGTGAAAATGAACTTGCTCAGTCGTGTCTGACTCTTAGCGACCCCCTGGAACTGCAGCCTACAGCCTACCAGGCTCCTCCGTCCATGGGATTTTCCAGGCAAGAGTACTGGAGTGGGGTGCCATTGCCTTCTCCAGTTTTTTAGCTATACTCTTTGAATTATATTTGTATCAGTTCAGTTCAGTCGCTCAGTTGTGTCCGAATCTTTGCGACCCCATGAATCGCAGCACGCCAGGCTTCCCTGTCCATCACCAAGTCCCGGAATTCACTCAGACTCACGTCCATCAAGTCAGTGATGCCATCCAGCCATCTCATCCTGTCGTCCCCTTTTCCTCCTACCCCCCATCCCTCCCAGCATCAGAGTCTTTTCCAATGAGTCAACTCTTCACATGAGGTGGCCAAAGTACTGGAGTTTCAGCTTTAGCATCATTCCTTCCAAAGAAATCCCAGGGCTGATCTCCTTCAGAATGGACTGGTTGGATCTCCTTGCAGTCCAAGGGACTCTCAAGACTCTTCTCCAACACCACAGTTCAAAAGCATCAATTCTTCGGTGCTCAGCCTTCTTCACAGTCCAACTCTCACATCCATACATGACCACAGGAAAAACCATAGCCTTGACTAGACGAACCTTTGTGGGCAAAGTAATGTCTCTGTTTTTGAATATGCTATCTAGGTTGGTCATAACTTTCTTTCCAAGGAGTAAGCGTCTTTTAATTTGATGGCTGCAGTCACCATCTGCAGTGATTTTGGAGCCCCAAAAAATAAAGTCTGACACTGTTTCCCCATCTATTTCCCATGAAGTGATGGGACCAGATGCCATGATCTCTATA
>NW_011494799.1:2341730-2343114 GCF_000754665.1 Bison bison bison | reverse complement strand
CATAAGGGTGGTGTCATCTGCATATCTGAGGTTATTGATATTTCTCCCGGCAATCTTGATTCCAGCTTGTGTTTCTTCCAGTCCAGTGTTTCTCATGATGTACTCTGCATATAAGTTAAATAAACAGAGTGACAATATATAGCCTTGACATACTCCTTTTCCTATTTGGAACCAGTCTGTTGTTCCATGTCCAGTTCTAACTGTTGCTTCCTGACCTGCATATAGGTTTCTCAAGAGGCAGGTCAGGTGGTCTGGGATTCCCATCTCTTGAAGAATTCTCCACAGTTGATTGTGATCCACACAGTCAAAGGCTTTGGCATAGTCAATAAAGCAGAAATAGATGTTTTTCTGGAACTCTCTTGCTTTTTCAATGATCCAGTGGATGTTGGCAATTTGATCTCTGGTTACTCTACCTTTTCTAAAACCAGCTTGTACATCTGGAAGTTCACGGTTCACATATTGTTGAAGCCTGGCTTGGAGAATTTTGAGCATTACTTTACTAGCATGTGAGATGAGTGCAATTGTGTGGTAGTCTGAGCATTCTTTGGCATTGCCTTTCTTTGGGATTGGAATGAAAACTGACCTTTTCCAGTCCTGTGGCCACTGCTGAGTTTTCCAAATTGGCTGGCATATTGAGTGGGGCACTTTCACAGCATCATCTTTCAGGATTTGAAATACTCAACTGGGATTCCATCACCTCCACTAGCTTTGTTCGTAGTGATGCTTTCTAAGGCCCACTTGACTTCACATTCCAGGATGTCTGGCTCTAGGTGAGTGATCACACCATCGTGATTATCTGGGTCGTGAAGATCTTTTTTGTACAGTTCTTCTGTGTATTCTTGCCACCTCTTCTTAATATCTTCTGCTTCTGTTAGGTCCATACCATTTCTGTCCTTTATCGAGCCCGTCTTTGCATGAAATGTTCCCTTGGTATCTCTAATTTTCTTGAAGAGATCTCTAGTCTTTCCCATTCTGTTGTTTTCCTCTATTTCTTTGCATTGATCACTGACAGAGGCTTTCTTATCTCTTCTTCCTATTCTTTGGAAATCTGCATTCAGATACTTATATCTTTCCTTTTCTCCTTTGCTTTTCGCTTCTCTTCTTTTCACAGCTATTTGTAAGGCCTCCCCAGACAGCCATTTTGCTTTTTTGCATTTCTTTTCCATGGGGATGGTCTTGATCCCTGTCTCCTGTACAATGTCACGAACCTCATTCCATAGTTCATCAGGCACTCTATCTATCAGATCTAGGCCCTTAAATCAATTTCTCACTTCCACTGTATAATCATAAGGGATTTGATTTAGGTCATACCTGAATGGCCTAGTGGTTTTCCCTACTTTCTTCAATTTAAGTCTGAATTTGGCAATAAGGAGTTCATGATCTG
>NW_011494799.1:2337196-2341630 GCF_000754665.1 Bison bison bison | reverse complement strand
TGATGTCCATGTGTAGAGTCTTCTCTTGTGTTGTTGGAAGAGGGTGTTTGCTATGACCAGTGCATTTTCTTGGCAAAACTGTATTAGTCTTTGCCCTGCTTCATTCCGTATTCCAGGGCCAAATTTGCCTGTTACTCCAGGCGTTTTTTGACTTCCTACTTTTGCATTCCAGTCCCCTATAATGAAAAGGACATCTTTTTTTGGTGTTAGTTCTAAAGGGTCTTGTAGGTCTTCATAGATCCGTTCAACTTCAGCTTCTTCAGCATTACTGGTTGGGGCATAGACTTGGATTACTGTGATATTGAATGGTTTGCCTTGGAAATGAACAGAGATCATTCTGTTGTTTTGGGGATTACATCCAAGTACTGCATTTCAGACTCTTTTGTTGACCATGATGGCTACTGCACTTTTTCTGAGGGATTCCTGCCGCAGTAGTAGATACAATGGTCATCTGAGTTAAATTCACGCATTCCAGTCCATTTTAGTTCTCTGATTCCTAGAATGTTGACATTCACTCTTTGCATCTTGTTTGACCACTTCCAATTGGCCTTGATTCATGGACCTGACATTCCAGGTTCCTATGCAATATTGCTCTTTACAGCATCGGACCTTGCTTCTATCACCAGTTGCATCCACAGCTGGGTATTCTTTTTGCTTTGGCTCCATCCCTTTATTCTTTCTGGAGTTATTTCTCCACTGATCTCCAGTAGCATATTGGGCATCTACTGACCTGGGGAGTTCCTCTTTCAGTATCCTATCATTTTGCCTTTTCATACTGTTCATGGGGTTCTCAAGGCAAGAATACTGAAGTGATTTGCCATTCCCTTCTCCAGTGGACCACATTCTGTCAGATTTCTCCACCATGACCCGCCCATCTTGGGTTGCCCCACAGGCATGGCTTAGTTTCATTGAGTTAGACAAGGCTGTGGTCCTAGTGTGATTAGATTAACTAGTTTTCTGTGAGTATGGTTTCAGTGTGTCTACCCTCTGATGCCCTCTTGCAACACCTATCGTCTTACCTGGGTTTCTCTTATCTTGGGTGTGGGGTATCTCTTCACGGCTGCTCCGGCAAAGCACAGCGGTTGCTCCTTACCTTGGACGAGAGGTATCTCCTCACCGCCGCCCTTCCTGACCCTCAACGTGGGATAGCTCCTCTAGGCCCTCCTGCGCCCCCGCAGCCACCGCTCCTTGGACGTGGGATTGCTCCTCCCGGCCGCTGCCCCTGGCCTCGGGTGTGGGGTAACTCCTCCCGGCCACCGTCCCTGACCTCGGACGCAGGGTAGCTCCTCTGGGCTGCTGCCCCTGACCTCGGACGTGGGGTTGCTCCTCCTGGCCGCAGCCCCTGGCCTCAGGCATGGGGGCTTGGAGGCCTGGGGTAGCTCCTCTCGGCCACCGCCCCAACCTCGGACTTGGATAGCTCCTTTTGGCCGTTCCTGCGCCGTCGCAGCCTGGCACTCTCGGGTGCTGCCCCTGACCTCGGATGTGGGGTAACTCCTCTTGGTCGCCACCCTTTGGGCATGGGGTCCTCCCGGGTTCTGCCCCTGACCTCGGACGTGGGGTAGCTCCTCTTGGCCACGCTTAGTGCGCTGGTCGCAGCCGCCCGCACTTAGTTACTGTTAGGGTTAGGGTTTTATATATATATATATATATATGTGTATAAATTATATACAAATATATATTATTTGTATAGTTGCACTTAAGTTTATAGTATGCACTCAATTTATCACAATAAATACTGAATTAGCTTTATGCCATTCTGTGTATAATGAAATAACCTTATTGTGTAACTTCATTTATATTCTCTCCTAATTTTTGTGCTATTTTTATCACACAGTAATTTAAAATAGTAAGACCTCGTAATACATTGCTATGATTTTTTTCTCTTTAGTCTTTTAAAGCATTTTTTACTTTTAATGAATTTAAGAAAATGAAGGAAATAATCTCTATATTTACAATTTCTCCAAGCTCCAGAGGACTATGAGATCACAGACATGAAGCTACATGATGGTAAGATCCCAGTTAGACATCAGGAAACTGGGATTTTGACACATGTGACACTGTGAGGCAGTGAAATCTTTTCTGCTTTTACTCCTAGCCTCTGTGTAATCATCTACACTCCCCTGTTAAGTGAAAACCTGATTGAGAGGATTCTCTATGGATTTGGGATTTCTCAAGATCAGTGATCAGTTTGCCATGGTAACCTATAGATTCATCAAAATCCACTTTGTTTCTTCCTGTCCTTTATGAGAGGTTTGTTTCTCAGAACACTGGCTCCCATCTTAACCAGATGACCAATGGTTGAGTTGTCCTGTGTTTTTCATTTACTTAGAAAAAAATTGATTTTCCAGAGTTTATTTCTTTTGTATTTCTTTGTCTATAGATCTTTGGTGGAATTTTTAAAAAATATGTGTTGTTCCTGTTTTCTTCTTTTCCTTTTTTGGTATTCAATTGATGATTTCTTGTTATTTTCCTAAGAATTAAAGCCTTTCATTTCTTTCTAAATCCCAAGAAAAAGGGGAAGACTAGGTTTTCTCGCTTTTTTATCCTTCATTCCTCTCTTTACTCCTTTCTCCCCTCCTGCCTTCTTTCCTTTTCATCTTATTATGTAAAACATATTTTTACCTACCCCATCTTTCCACAGTCCAAGATTACCCAATTCTTTAAAGCTCAATTTAAGATTGCCCTATTTGTGAAACTCTTTTCCAGGTACACACAAACATGTCCAGCTCTGACAGAATCTTGTTTAGCAGCTCCATCATTTCTTTGGCAATGACATACACTGCTTTACATGGTTAGCTTTTTTTTTTTTTTTTTTTTAAAGAGATTTTAATTAAGAGTTCTTTTCCAAGAAGAGTTCCTATCCAAGAAGAGTTGCTTTCCCAGAAGAGTTCCATTTCCTTGAATGTAGGGAATGTGTTTTTTGTGTATTTGCTTGATGTTTTCTAATATTATTTTTAAATTCATTGCCACTCAAGAGAAAGTAGAATACCCATGAATTTGTTTGAAGATAACAGTGACCATAATTATGGCAACAATTCTCTTGTTTGAGATTGCAGGGAATAAGAGATATGAGGTTGTCTTTTCCACATAATAAATCTTTGTTGGCACGATGAAAAAGTAATGAAGCATTCTCCAAATACACATATTCTTACTGTGTATACACTATTATAACATAAACATGAGTATCTTTAAACATAAAGTCAGGATGAAAAATTTAAATATACTCAAATATATTGATAACCTTATGTGCTATGGCCATTTATTCTGTGTTAAGTACAAGTGTTTAATATAGACTTTAAAAATTTACCTATTTTGAATAAAAAGCATAAAATTATGGTAAAGAAACAATTTAATTTAGGAGATTAAGTCATCATTATAAGATACACTAAGAAAATTTTTAGTGATGAAAGAACGTTTTAAAAATTCAGAACACAATTCAATATGTCCTTCTCTGAAAGCCAGTCTCTACTCTCTAGATGCCCCTCCTTTTAGTATTCATCATAGTTCTAGAGACTCTTCTTCAGATTCAGAAATATTTGAAAATATCATGTGTGAGAATGATGTTCATGAATGATGGCCATAAACTAGAGCATTGTTATCTTCCTAATGTATATAGTTAAATAAGCATTACTTAAGAAGTGTAGAATACAATTTTTGAGTTGACAGTACTTTTTATAGGAGAAAAATATCTACAAATATGATATAAAAATTACTGCAACAGAAGGTGTTAAATGCAGAAAAAATGACTTCAGTGGACCCATAATCAAAGGTTATTAACCAGGATTTGCATCCTGGCAACATTTTGACTGCCAAGATATGCAATCCTGTGACCCATGGTGGTCTGGTGGTTAAAAGTCTGCCCTCAATAGGACATGGATTCCATCCCTGGTCAGGGAACTCAGGTCCCACAGCCGCAGGGCAACTAAGCTGGCACTCCACAACTAGAGACTCTGTATGCCACAGCTAAAAAGAAAAAAGACTTATAATCCAAGTTTCTGGTGATCATTTCCATGTTGTGATTAAAACTGTGAATAAGTCACCTTCGGTGGGATAGCTTCATGACTGACTTTTATTCAAAGACTCATCAGGCCCTGCTTCTTGTTCATGTCCCCTGTACTCTAGGATGTCCCTGGATCTCTCCCCTTGTAGAGTATCTTGCTTTATCATTCTTCTCCCATATCTATTTGGTTCTTTAAGGTCAAAATCAGCAAAAAGATGTGAGACTTTTAAAAAACTCAAGAAGGAAAATTTATAGGTTAAATATTGGGCTTAGGAATCTTAGAGTCTGCTCCTGCTGCTAAGTCACTTCAGTCGTGTCCGACTCTGTGCGACCCTATAGACGGCAGCCTACCAGGCTCCCCCATCCCTGGGATTCTCCAGGCAAGAACACTGGAGTGGGTTGCCATTTCCTTCTCCAATGCATGAAAGTGAAAA
>NW_011494799.1:2334900-2336779 GCF_000754665.1 Bison bison bison | reverse complement strand
GTATGTTCCTCGGTTCTTTGTCTCATCACAACAAAGATTTGGAGCAACGGACATTAAAGCCCTTGGCGCGTCACAGCTCTCAGGTCTTGGACAAACTGTGTTATAGCTCTTAGGCAAATCAGTGTTACAGCTCTATTTTATTTAGAAGATAGCAGGAGAATCCATCCTCGAAGCATGAGGGCATGCCAACCCAAAGAATCAAAGAGAAGAGAATGGAGGAGTGTGCAGGAGAGGGAGAGAGAGAGAGTGAGAGAGGGAGAGAGAGAGAAAGAGCGCACGCTCACGGGAGAGAAAAAGAGAGAGAGAAAGTGCTTTGGCTCCTCCTTTGATATGTTCTTTCCTCCAGCTGGGCCTGCCCTATGCAAACTGGGCTTAGCCAGGAGTGCTGTTTCTTCTACCTGAAGTCTTTACTCTGGTCCTCGGACCTTCCTTTGACCTTCCTTTGTTCTATTTTCGCAGGCTTTTCCCTTCCTTGTCTTTTAGCCACCGCCATTTTGGACTCCTTTTCCCTATTCTACCTACCTAACAGTACTAAAACAGGAGGAAAGTATGTAGTGCCAAGAACACCATATTAATAATATCTTATGTATTAGAACACTAAAGTGCTAGCCATGATTGGTTAAGGGTATGACTAGCATTGGGCACCGTGCTTAAAGGCTGCATACATGACCTTTTTTAATTTTCACAATCGTATAAATTAAACACAGTAATTTATATTTCACAGATGAAAAACTGGGCTTCAGAGAGTTTAGGTTCATCATCCAAGGTTACACATTAATGACAGGAGACAGTCCAAATTTGAACCCTGGTCTGACTCCAAATCACTACTCTAAATTCCTACAAGGTAACTTCCAAAATCAATGATCATTAGAATTTAAACTGACCTTGAAGATCTCTTATTGCAGCTACCTGAAGAAGCACTATAGAGTGGTTGTCAAAAGTGTGCAGCTCAATCTTGGCTATGCCTTTTAGGATTAATTTTCTGAGGCTTCATTTTTCTTATCTATGTGATAAGCAGAATATCATCAATCTCTTACTGGAGTAATTGGGATACATAAGATGATACATACAAAGAAGTACCTGGGATACAATAAGAACTCATTATTGCCTATTGTTATTATTACTATGATTATTATTACTTTTTACCCCCACCTGACACCCTAATCTCTTTGTTAATAGGTCCAACAAATGATAACCTAGTCCCGAGATCAAAACCTCCTGCTAAAGTTAACTCATTATCTCTTATAGAGGTCCATTTTATCTCAGGAAAGTTCTGATTATTAGAATGCTCTTTCTTACAATCAGATGAAAACTGCCCTTCTTGAAATTGTTTTAACAAGACTTTATAGGATGGCATACAAGCTTTTGAAGTTGATTTTTATTATGTTTCTGTAAATTGTCTACTAACTAAGAAAAAAAGCCTAACAGTCATCTCCTCTCTGTTCAAGCTCATCAGTGCTCCTCTTAACATTCTGAACAGAACCCTATGTCTATATAGGTGTGACTAAGACAGCCCACAGGTCAGTTCAGTTCAGTTCAATCACCCAGTCCTGTCCTACTTCTTGCCACCCCATGGCCTGCAGAACGCTAGGCTTCCCTGTCCATCACCAACTTCTGGAGCTTGATCAAACTCATGTCCATCAAGTCAGTGATGCCATCCAACCATCTTATCCTCAACTCTTCCTGCCTTCAATCTTGCCCAGTATCAGGGTCTTTCCAGTGAGTCAGTTCTTCACATCAAGTGGCCAAAGTTTTGGAGTTTCAGCTTCAGCATCAGTGCTTCCAATCAATATTCAGGGCTGATTTCCTTTAGCATTGACTGGTTTGATCTCCTTGCAGTCCAAGGGACTCTCAAGAGTCTACTCCAACACCTCAGTTC
>NW_011494799.1:2333165-2334800 GCF_000754665.1 Bison bison bison | reverse complement strand
CTCCAGGCAAGAACACTGGAGTGGGTTGCCATTTCCTTCTCCAATGCATGAAAGTGAAAAGTGAAAGTGAAGTCGCTCAGTCGTATCTGACTCTTGCGACCCCATGGACTGCAGCCTACCAGGCTCCTCTGTCCATGGATTTTCCAGGCAAGAGTCTGCTCCTAAAGAAAGTTAAAGAACTTTAATTAAGGTTTGAAAGTCAAACACAAGAAATTCACTTGCCACACTGAAAATAAGTAAAAGTTAAAGTCTTTTGTTTATGTCCTCTGTGTTACATTATACAAGTTACATGAGGACATGAGGAATATCTTACTCATGGCTGCATCTCACCAAGGTCATGGCTAAATATTGGCTTGATGACCTAAAACAAAACACACACACACGCACAAGGAAGGAAGGAGGAAACATTAATTAATTTAATGATAAATTAAGCAACTTGGACTTTAAAACCATTTTAGTCTGAATCTTGGGGCAAAGCAATCAATCATATATTTAAAAATGTTTCTTGATTTTTTTTCAATGCATCACCTTATCCTTTTACAGACCCTTTCAGATCCTGTTTGAATCTCTCGCTGATTTGACATCTCATACGTGAATGTCCCTGTACTCTTTAGATACAAATCTGCAAACACTGTTTGGACTGAATACTGACTGGCATTTTATGTATCACTTGCTCTACATCCTTTCTCCTTAGAAGGTGCCAGTCTCTGACTCCCCACATACTCCCTCCTCTCTGGGAGTCCATCTTCATCCAGGGACTCTCCCAGCTGGTTGGTCACACTCATACATGTTTATTCTAGGAAACAGAAACTTCATCCAAACTGTTAAATGATAACAGAAATGTCCAAAAGTCAAGTAGGCTTTAAAGTTAGTTAGAAATCTCAGTGATGTCACTTTGGAACCTCTTATCTGTTTGATCTGTGTAGAATTGGCTTCCTCGATGATTTCAAGATGGCAGTCAATAACTCTAAGAGAAACATACTTTTTCTTCTAAAGTGACAGAGAGAAATCTGGATTTGGGTTGATTCAAAAACAAGAGAGAAGTTAGGAAGTGGAAAGAGTGAGTATGGACGAAACTGTTGAAGAGTTTTCTACAAAGGGAACAGGGTGATGGAGTGATAATTGGAGGGAGATGAGGAGTCAAGGGGGAATAAGAGACTGAGTGGGATATTAAAATTGTAATGGTGATGGTGATGATTTTTCCAGACAGTTGGGCCAAAAATAATTGTTTGAGCATGTTTTCCTATATTTACTCACTATTTGTGTCTCTTTGTTCTGAAGTACTTGTTCTTTGCCTATTTTATTGGATTATATGTCTTCATGCATTCTTTTTTTTTGGTCTTCATATATTCTTGATATTAAGTCTTTTTTCTACATATACTGCAAATATCTCTATAAACTGTCACTTAATTTTAAGTTGATATCTTACTACTGAAGAAATTAAAGGATGAAATCAAATGGTTATCCTCTAAGGGGATTGAAATTTGGTCTGGAATCAATTTTTTTTTTTAACATTATAGTATTGTCACAAGAGTGTATGTTCCTCGGTTCTTTGTCTCATCACAACAAAGATTTGGAGCAACGGACATTAAAGCCCTTGGCGCGTCACAGCTCTCAGGTCTTGGACAAACTGTG
>NW_011494799.1:2331997-2333065 GCF_000754665.1 Bison bison bison | reverse complement strand
ATCAATTCTTCTGTGCTCAGCCTTCTTTATGGTCCAACTCTCACATCCATACATGACTACTGGAAAAACCATAGCTCTGACTAAACAGACCTTTGTCGGCAAAGTCCACGGGTAAGCAGGATTATATTCTTTCCTGCTTTGAGTCATTCATTATGTGGCCACGCCTACTTTGCTTACTTATGCAGACATATTATACACTCACATATATGCTACTTATATGAATACATACTGTCCTGATTTAATGAGGTTTTGGACTCAGATGTAGAGTTCATATTTGAGTGACAAGCTCAAGTACCTGTTTCTGAATTATTGTTTCCCTATTCTTATAGTATAATTAATTTTTCAAATATAATCAAAATCAAATGTTTAAACTGGCAGTTAATAATAAAAACCACGGAACTCTTCCTTAATAGCTTTTTAAAAAATGATTTTGATTAATTCCATCTAATTCTTTAGAATCATCACCTGTGCACATACTACATATGAAACTGCAGTATCTTTTGATTATATCTATATACTGCCATGTTTCAGGAAACAGCTTGATTTCATTTCTTATTTCTTTCATTAGCCTAATAAATAATCATGAACTGTCCTTCCTCCTCCAGGCAATCTTTCTATGCCTTACATGTGCCATAAAATTCATTCTACTTGTCCTTGATATATAAGGAATTCTTGATTCCTTTTCCTAGTTTCCTTTCTTTTTTCCTTCCTTCCCTCATCTTTTCTTTGTTTCTTTTTTTTTTTTTCTTAAATCTTGATTTAAATGAGATCAGAAACTTTTTGGTATGTGGGGCATTAGTATGTGAGAGAGGGAAAGGCAAAAGAAGGTGCTGGCATGTGACATGGTAGATAATCCAGCCCAAGCCATCACTCCACAGCATAAACAGAGAAAAACTCACTCTCCTAGAACTACTTAATAATTTATATTGTCTAGTATTTACACGGAGAAGGCAATGGCACCCCACTCCAGTACTCTTGCCTGGAGAATCCCATGGGCGGAGGAGCCTGGTAGGCTGCAGTCCATGGGGTCGCTAGGAGTTGGACACAACTGAGTGACTTCACTTTCAC
>NW_011494799.1:2325828-2331897 GCF_000754665.1 Bison bison bison | reverse complement strand
GTGACTTCACTTTCACTTTTCACTTTCATGCATTGGAGAAGGAAATGGCAACCCACTCCAGTGTTCTTGCCTGGAGAGTCCCAGGGACAGGGGAGCCTGGTGGGCTGCCCTCTATGGGGTCACACAGAGTCGGACATGACTGAAGCGACTTAGCAGCAGCAGCAGCAGCAGTATTTACAAGCCAATAGTCAATCACACATTGCTGTATCTTATTATCACTGTTTTTTCTTTTTTTTTTTAATTCACACACCATGCCTCTCTGAACAAAAATATTTTAGATGCTTGCAGTAAAAGAATAATGCAATCTGAATGAACCATTGTCATGGAATCAATATAATATCAAGTGATGGAGAAGAATGTGATTCAAGGGTACATACACAATTGCAATAATGACATCAATGGCTGTTTTCCCTTCTTCTTCAAACACTTCCACTTGTCCTGCTAGAATTCCCACTCTGTCCAGAAAATTTTCCTCTATCTCTGCTTGTCAGACAATGTACCCCTTCCTTGAGTTTACTCCGTGGTTGTCAACTGAGGGTTCACATCAGACTTATAGAAACAGCTCAGGATAAAAGCTGAGGCCCTGTAATCCACCTCAGTCCAACTGAATCAGTGTGTAGAAAGGGAGCGGTACCTGAGGGTACTGCTCCCTCCACAGTCCCTAAAGGAAGAGGATGCTTTATACTCATTCCCCAAATTCCTCAGGGTCAAGAACTCTGGTCACTGTTCTTGATCCTCAGTATCTCTTTTGACCATGATTTTCCTGTGCTCATAAAAAAGGCACTGACTCTCCACCTTCTTCTCTTTTATCTACAGTCATCCTTATCTTGCCCTCCAATTCAGGAAGATTTCGGAATCCAGCTCATGGTTTCAATTTCTTTCCTTACTCTTATTCTCATTCTTAAAAATACAGGGTGGTGAATATAAGAGTAAGTTCTGCATCCTGACTTTGAGAACTTATTCTCAGTTCTGCTATTACTGCTTGTGCTGCCATAGGAAGATTATTGAAACCTTCTTTGCCAGAAGATGGAGAGGGTACAAGGAAGGAGTGATAGCTTTCAACGTTAGGATTAAATAAACTACTATGTTTATTTCTATGAGTTCTTAACTCATATTATGCTTTGCTTGAATGAGGGTCCTGAATCTGTCATTGACACCCTATCAGAATTCTCACCCCTCCTCTAATCAATTACCATTCTTTCACAAATACAAATCTAATCATATGACTTCCCTAATAAAACTCCCCTATCTACCATTGCCTATAAGATACAATATAGTTCTCTAGGACCTGCATAAAAACCATTCAGTGAGCCAGTTTCCGCCAGATCTCCCTATTCTGTCTTCCTTCACTTAACACCTTCCCCCTTTTCCTTCTTTCCCGCTCTGGTCATGTATATTATGGATCCCATAGATATAGCTTCATGCTTTTATGCAGTATACCTTGATCAAACTTTCCAAATACGTGGGCATCTTTCCTTGGGTAAGTTTTTCAAGCATTCAGTAATATCCTCAGTTATAAAATTAGAATAATAATAATAATTACCTTGAGAGATTGTGTGAACATTAGATGTATTTATAGACCCATACATATTTGAATACATACGTATATAGGGCTTCCCAGGTGGCTCAGTGGGTAAAGAATCTGCTTACAATGCAGAAGCCACAGGAGACAGAGGTTTGATCCCTGGGTTGGGAAGATCCCCAGGAGAATGAAATGGTAACCCACTCTAGTATTCTTGCCTGGAGAATCCCCATGGACAGGGGAGCCCAATGGGCTACGATCCATGGGGTCACAAAGAGTCGGACACGACTGAGCTCAACAGTAATTCAGACACATTTACAGGAGACACACGCAAATGATAGGGGCCGAAAAAATACCAGTAGCTGTATTGAATCTGGTCATTAAAATTGCTGCTTTTCTTCTTATCAGTAACATCATTATCACAGCTACTCTGCAAAGTTTGTCCTGTGTCCCCTTCTACTTATTCTCTGGGTCCCCCAGCCCATCGTCTCTATGGCTATGTGACACTTGTCCCCTGAGTTGTGATCGTTGCCTTTTATAACCACCATTCCACTCATACAGGATCATTTTGAGGGCATAGCCCATCCCGGACCTGCTCGTTGGAAAGAAAATAGTCCCTTGATCAGATTCACGGAGTGCTCACTTCAAAGAATTGTATATACCTCAAGGTCATCAGGGAGAGTGTGAATTACCTGACCCTGGAAAACCTGACGCTGACAGGCTTTTCTGTGGAGGCTCAGCTTTCTGTGAAAACAGGAAAACTGCCTCCGGAGAAGGTCAACGCCCCTTCTCTGTGCAACCCTCCCTCTGCATGCACACCTCCCTAATTTGGCTGTATCCTGAGCTTGCTTTCTTCTGCTGCTGCTGCCAAGTCGCTTCAGTCGTGTCGGACTCTGTACGACCCCATAGACGGCAGCCCACCAGGCTCCCCCGTCCCTAAGCGCCCCCAAATGGGGTTTACTTCTCATTAATAATCTTTCTCCCCGCCCCTTTTTGGCCCTCTCTTTCTCCTTCTGCCTCTATTTCTCTCCGCCTTTCTCTGTTTTCCGCCTCCCCTCCTCTCTTCCCTCACTCCATCAGTTTTGACCTTTTCTATTTCTGCATCTCAGCATACAGGGGCCCCCACCTCCTCCCCATCCTGCACTGGCAGTCTGGTACCTCTCTCTTCGCACTCCTTCTCTGCCTGATCATAATCCAGCGGTGAAGATCTGGGCTTCCCAGGCAGCGGTAGAGATAAAGAACCTGCCTGCCAATGCGGGTTAGATCCCCGGCTCGGGAAGATCCCCTGGAAAAAGAAATGGCAAGTCACACCAGTATTCTTGCCTGGAGAATCCCAAGCACAGGGGAGTCTGGCAGGCTATGGTCCAAAGATTGGTTGCAAAGAGTTGGACAAGACTGCAGCGACTTCACGTGCAGGAAGATCTGACTTAGAATCTACACCTTAGAAAAGTAATGAAAACAAATGTATGGGTTTCTTTTTTTTTTTTTGCTCCCAGCACATCAGGATTACAGCAAGTTATTTCTACAAAGCATAGAGGAGAAAAACTGTGTTGTAGCTCGTGAAAGCCAGTGTCCATACAGCCTTGAGAAGCCAGAGTTCCCGACGTGTCCAGAAAAGGTTTTGTCAGGTCGCTCCATCAAGACCTACTAAAGGGCAATTTCTCTTTCTTAGTATTAACCCTCAATTGGGAGTCAGGGCAGGCAAGGCCTTGCTCTTCACAAACACTCCAGGATAAGGTGATAAGAAGATTACAAGTAAAGCCTCTCTTTAGCTATTCCACATCTCCTGTCAGACAGAGCAAGTTAAATTACAGCACAGGCCACACATCCATTGATCATCCACTCGGCGTGTACTACGCAGGGCTTTAAAAAACCATGCCGAGGATAAGTGAAGTCATCTCAGCCAAGTTTATTTTAGCAAGGAGGGTTAACCAAGTTCAAGGAGGTGAGGGACTTGGGCAGGCGGGGCTCTAACTCCTCAATGCTGAGTTCGATTTATATGTCATCTTCATCAGTGAATATTTTCTTACAGCCCAGGAGAGGTGTTGAGAGAATGCACAGATGAGGCCATAGCCCTTAAATGCTCTTAACTGGCTTACACGTGCCTCTATTGGTTCCTGGCCCCACCCTCAGCTTGGAAAGCCAGGCTCAAAACACAGAGAATATTGCTAAAATTGGCATTTATCCTATTTAGAGTTTGTACATCCGTGTTCAAGATGTAAGATTAGTTAAGTCTTAGTACATTTGAGGGACCCTAATCTGCTTTATGAATAAAGATAAAAATTTAGTTTTTGTCTGTTTGTTTATTTGGACAAGATGCTCTCTTGAAAGAAGCTTCGATGATCTTAGTTCAGCTCATAAAACTTACCATGTAGTTTAACAAAGATATAAATTCTTTGAATGGTTTTGAGAGTCCAGTCTTCATAGAAATACCATAGGCCATTTTGAGGCTAAAACAGAAAAAAAAAAAGATAAATTATTAGAAACACTTAAAAATTCTGTGCATGACACTCTTCTTTATTAAAAAGACCCATTGTAAATTGGAAAGTTCCGAAGTCTTTGTGGTGAGGGAGAATGAATTATAATGACATCACTGGGTCGTGAACTAGGCCCACTGGCTACTTTCCAGAATGAAATTGACTAAGAGAGATCAGATGAGCCCATTCGTAGCACAAGACATCTGGGAGGCAGCCAGGGAATCGAGGTTCAAGCCCCCTATTTAGGACACACTTCCTCTTCCTCTTCATCATCAAATATAATCACAATTTCTCAGGCAAGGCATCCAGCCTAGCAGTGCATTTCCATTCATATTCTACAGAACACCCCAAAAGTTCTTCGCACTCACTCCTCAGTGAAAGGCCTCATGAGAAATAGTAACATGTCAACATCTGCCTGACACCTTTGGTGCATTTTCATCATGTTGCTGATGGGAAGCATTTTGCCTTCAAATAAGCATAATTTTCCAGTCTTTTCCATCTCCTTTTTTTTGTCTCTCTCCCAGCGTAATAAATGGTGTCTGAAGCCCAAGAGAAACTCATTTCTGTTAACAGATCATTTGTAAACCTTTAAGGGCAGCTGGTGAGAAAGGGGATTTTTTTGCTTCTGTCTTAACTTTCCTGGTTGTCTCTCTAAATGCAAAATGACACCTCATTCAAAGCTTTCTGGTGTCATCTTAATCTCCCTTATTTTACACTTTCTATCTTTTTGATATTGCTATAGACTGCATGGAGGCTTTTTACCTAATACTGTAATACCTATTATCTTAGGCATTTAGGTATATAGGCTCTTGCCAGCTAAGAATAATACAGATCAATTGGATGTCAGTAGCCCAATAAAGTCAGAGAGTATATATATTTTTTCAGGGTAGAAAAAAAGACGCCTACCTGCTTGACCTTAAAGCCAGCACATTTCAATATTAATATATTTTATGCATGCATGTGATAACGTCTTACCATTCTTATGGATCTGTAGGGAAGTCTCACTTTTCTCAGTGGAGGATTATTACCTATTCCAAGGGGGCTATGATTATAGATACTTACTAAGACAAGAATAATTGACCATAAAAAACCTTTTATATTCCCACAATTATTTTTGCATTGACTAAAAGTGTCAAGAAAATCTGATTTTATTAGCCAGCCCCTAATTTGGACTCCATTTAATTCTTTATCTGGCTTTTTCCCCCAATAAGTTTTTAGTCTGAGAGAGTTGGCAATTGTACAAAAGAACAATTTGTTACAGAACCTTTACTGAATGGAAGTTCTATAATCCAAGCATAACATCAAGTATCAAATAAAATAAAAATGTATGAGATCAGTAAAGGGGACATGCTCCAAGGTAAGAAACTGATCTAGGGACTAGGAAAAAAGAAGTTTAAATCAGAATTTGACTGCTCAGCTATGAAGTAAGGCTGTGGAACAAAGGGTCAAATGCAGTTTTGACCCCTCATTCCCCTCCACCCACCAAAAGATCAGATCCGGTCAGCACTGAGCCGATTTCCAGTAAGAAGCAAGAAGCAGAATTGTGCTTGTTAAGAAGCAGTGTGGGCATCTCTAAAGGACATTGGAGGGGATGAGTGAGGAAGTACTTTGGCTCTTCAGAAGCTAGGGGATGCCGTAGACAGGAGGAGCAGCAATGATCTGGTACTCATTTGACTGGAGCAAAGGGCTGCTTACCACAGGTGCGTCTTTTCATGGCTGTCTCTTTGAAATATTAGAAACAAGGACAAAACAGTGATTACAAGTGGACCTTGTGGTCAAAAGTATGACTGCTTCTGGAAAGAACTCAGATGAAGAGGAGGACAAGTGTTTCGGTGTCCCTGCAGATGGTGGAGAATCCTTGGCAACTTCCTTCTAGGACTCGCATTCTGATGTTGGCAATCCTAAATGCATTGGCTTGTCATGCAGTAGAGGATTCAGTGGACAGGAAAAAACAGAAGTGACATGGCATCCATTATGGCATCCATTTCACCCTTGCAAATAAAACCCATCCTGTCTTCCATATGCAAACATATATATATATATATATATGTTTGCATATGGAAGACAGGA
>NW_011494799.1:2281465-2325728 GCF_000754665.1 Bison bison bison | reverse complement strand
ATAAAACATATATATATATACATGAATGAATGAAAGTGAAAGTCAGTCATCAGTCGTGTCCAACTCTTTGGGACCTCATGGACTGTAGCCCGCCAGGTTCTTCTGTCCGTGGAATTCTTCAGGCAAGAATACTGGAATGGGTGGGTTGCCATTCCCTTCTCCAGGGGATCTTCCCAACCCAGGGATTGAACCCAGATCTCCTTCATTGCCGGCAGATTCTTTACCATCTAAGTCACCATACATATATGGGTGAAGAGTGCGGTTATTTTATGACTGATTTAAGTCTATAAAACTTATTTTTTTTTGTATTTTCCTGAAAGCTGTGAGCATGGTATACAACTGGAAATGAGATTCGTGGGTGCCCCACACTCAAGTCACCAGTGAACCAACTGTGGTTGGGGCCAGACATTTCCCCTGGGTGATGTAAGCAGAGTCTGCTACCACCAAGCCAGTCTCATTCAACTCAGTCTCAACCTCCTTCCCAGTCTACTGGTGGTGGACATCATGGAGGAGAAAATCTCTCAGCTCTATGAGTTGAGCAGGCTCTGGAGAGAGGCTATTTCCTCCCCATTCCCAAGGTAACTGGTTGCAAAATAAGGGATTCAAGGGGATAACTTACACAGCTTGGAGGCACCTGTGAGAAAAAGAACTGAGTTACTCTCTAGCTGGGTATTTGCTGGAACTGAGAAATTGCAGTATATCTTATTACCACCGTGACTGAGTGGAAGAACACAGTGAGGAAGATTCTGTGTGACCTAAAGTGAAAGTGAAAGTGAAAAGTGAAAGTGAAGTTGCTCAGTCGTGTCCGACTCTTTGCAACCCCGTGGACTGTAGCCTACCAGGCTCCTCCGTCCATGGGATTCTCCAGGCAAGAATACTGGAGTGGGTTGCCATTACCTTCTCAGAGGATCCTCCTGACCCAGGGATTGAACCCAGGGATTGAACCCAGGGATCAAACCCAGGTCTCCCACATTGGAAGCAGACGCTTTAACCTCTGAGCCACCAGGGCAGCCTGTGTGACCTAAACAAGTGCCTAATTGTGTTTTAGGGTGAAATTCCCATAGAAACTGGGCTCAAGGCTGGTCAAAAGAGGTCATCAAGGAGGGAAGTCTACTAGTATGTGTGTAGGTATTTAGTCATGTCCGACTCTGTGACCCCATGGACCATAGCCCACCAGGCTTCTCTGTCCATGAGATTTCCCTGGCAAGAGTACTGGAGTGGATTGCCATTGCTTACTCCAGGGGATCTTCCCAACCCAGGGATCGAATCCAAGTGTCTTGCAAATCCTGAATTTGCAGGCAGGTTCTTTACCACCAGCACCACTGAAAGTGGAGCTTGCTGGAATCATGGTTCAGTGTGCCTGGGAAGAAGATAGAGCCACTGCCCTCACTCTAAGGGGCCTTCCTGCCCCCGGAGGGTGAGAAGAAGACTCAGTGGTTTCATCTCCAGTTGAGCAAGCACTGAAACTAAAGAGTGTTCGGGAAACTTAGGGCCACCCAGGAGGCTACTTGGCCAATGGAGAAGTAGACTAAGAATTTCTGGGGACATCAAGGAAATAGGCAAGGTCTTCAGAAAGTTGCCTGAGGTTAAGCTACACACCTCAAGGGGAAAGAATGCATCATGAGTGGTAGTTACCAGTTGCAAAGAGAATCAATGAAACTACGGGTCATGTCCCAGTCTGAGTTTTCTGCCAATTTAGATAAATCCTTCCTCCTTTACCTTCCTTCCCAACATCCTTTATCCAACAACAGAAGGTCAAGTCAAGAACAGGGAAAGCCAAATGTGCTTTTAGCTCTTCCTGATAGGAGTCAGATAAGGCAGACCAGGAGAATTTGACCAGGAGGAGAGAAAATGATAAGAGTATCAATAAAAATTCTTAATCCCCTTTTCCAATCCAAGTAGTCATGATAGAGTCTGTTGTGGCGTCTGCTGGGGGAAAGAGAAGAATTTTTTTTTATATATATAATATAATAACAAAGTTATTTTCATTATTGTTTTCTGAAGAGAACTCAGTTTGTTTTTTTTTAACCTTAAACTTATTATTTTGTATTGGGGTATAGCCAATGAACAATATTTTGGTAGTTTCAGGTGTACAGCGAAGGGACTCAGCCATATGTATGTGTGTGTGTGTGTGTGTGTGTATCCATTCTCCCCCAAACTTCCCTCCCATCCAGGCTGGCACATAGCATTGAGGAGAGTTCCCTGTGCTATACAGTAGGTCCTTGTTGGTTATCCATTTTCAATATAGCAGTGTGTACATGACCTTCCCCAACCCCCTAACTATCCCTTCCTTCTGGCAACCATAAGTCTGTGAGTCTCTTTCTGTTCTATAAGTAAGTTCATTTGTATTATTTCTTTTTAGGTTCCACATATAAGGGATGTCACACAATATTTCTTCTCTGTCTTACTTCACTCAGTATGACACTCTCTAGGTTCATGTGTGTTGCTGCAAACGGCATTGTTTCATTCTTTTTAATGGATCAGTAGTATTCCATTGTGTATATATATGCCACTTTGTAAATGTATCCATTCCTCTCTCAATGGATATTTAGGTTGCTTCCATGCTTTGGCTATTGTAAACAGTGCTGCAATGACCATTGCAGTGCATGTATACTTTCGGATCATGTTTTTCTCTGGATATATGCCCAGGAGTGGGATTGCAGGGTCATATATTTGCTTTACTTTTAGTTTTTTAAGGAACCTCTGTGTCTTTCTCCATAATAGCTGAACCAATTTACATTCCCACCAACAGTGTAAGAGGGTTCCAAAAGAAGAAATTTGAATCCAATATGAGATTTTAGTTTCAAAATAGACTGCACTGAGTTTTTATATCTGAGAAGGACTAGAAAGTTATAGAGCCCTGCCAAGTTATTTTTCAAGAATGGAAAAGGGAGGTTTTGGCATTGCATGGTTGAAAATTAGAGTTGGAAAACAAAGTAAAACAACAACAAAAAGAACTTGTTTTGTTTCTTAACCCATTTAAGGTTATTTGATAAACCAACTTTACTGCTAGGGCATCCATTGTACTCTCTGTCAATCTGACCAAACTAATCACCTTCTGACTGGCTTAAGAATCTCATATAAGCAACAGGAAGACCTAAAGAGATTGTTAGAGGGTTATTTGTCATATAAGTAGCTGTTGATGATTCCAAAGCAAACCATGACTACTTTGTCAAATTTAATTACATATATTTGCTTCCCTAGAACATTATTTATTTGGCAGAACTCACTGCCATTAAGTACAGCCACTTCCAGTCATCAGGTTTCATTTAAAAGGGACAACTGTTAAGAACCATCTGTAAATAAACACATACCACTGATTTTATTCTCAAAATAGAGAAGAAATACCTTACTTTATATATCCTGCTGTCTCTTTTGGTACCTCAGGGAATGAAAAGACAACACAGTCATTTCATCCTATATCATTGAAGGAAAGAAACACATAAAATAGATACTTCAGGTTAATTAGCAGAAGCTTCCTGTGGTGATTCATCAGTCCATTTTCAAGACTCCACGAATTTGATGGGTATAAACACAACCACCATAATGAAAAAGCAGGGGGCTGTCCATTTAGGATTCCAGAGCAATAGGTTACACTAGCAGCACTCAATCGACCACTTTTATTTTCCACCTATTTCCTACTGAACTCAACTCTGATCTTACAATCCAGACCAGCCTTCATTTCTATTTGTCTTCAGAGGGCTCTGCTTATTTCGGCCTGTGGGTTCAGGTGCCTACACCAGCCTTGGTTCTGGAAATGACATATCCATGGCTTCCTTTGTCTTTGATGTTTATCCATTCAGTATTTCAAAAGATGAATGTGATCTTGGTATTCTGTGCTCTGTACCTTTACCCCTTTTTTGCTCTTTGACCTGGATTCTCGACTCCTTTTGTCCTGAACCTCAGCCTCAAGACTGGACCGTAACAAAATATAGTAAAGTGACTATAGTTTTCACTGCACAGCATAGTGGGGTAAGTCATCTTCAACAGATCCTATAGGAAACATCCCTAATAGTTCAAATACCCTGAAATTAATTCACTCATAGAGTCATCCCAGCCTCTTTCAGTTGACCTCAATCAATGACTTCTAGACTGGCTTCAGGAAGCCACCTTGTTCTCTTCTTCCTCAACCTAGGAAGCCCTCCTGATAAATCCCATAGGTAGGAGAAGGTACCATGTAGTCATAAGCAAAAGTGTTATAAACCTTGACCAAGAGTGAGAACCATAAAGATTTAGACTCAGGCTTTAGAGCTGGATGGACTCGGCTCCAAATCCTCGCTCTGCCTTTTCCCAATGTGTAGACTTAGACAAGTCATAGAAGTCATACTCTGTACCTTCTTTATAAAATAAAGACAATAATATTTCCTCAATCCAGGTGACATAGAGGATAAAAGCCCAGGCTGGATGGCAAATTGTTCTAGGTTTATGTCTAAGATCATCACTTATCAAGTGTGATCCACGGGAAAGTTACAAACACTTGAGTTCTCCATGTTTTGGCTTCATCACCTATTAAATGAAGATGCTAATGGCAACGGAGTCATTCAAACACTGTGGATACGAATTTAATTAGTATTGACAAAATGTTTAGAAAGTGCCTGGCCATGGTTAATGCTTAATAGGTGTAAGTATTTTGAAACAAATTGTTGTAATATACTATAACTCATTTCTACCTATAATAAGCCAGAGGATAAGGTGAATATTAATGATCTTCTTGACAGATTTGACTTGGAGGTAACTATAGCTCATTAGTTGACTGAAAGGGATCTAAACCCAAAAGACTGAGAAACAAAATGTCCCTAAATTGGTACATCATGAGAAACATTGGGCTGGAGGACGCACAAGCTGGAATCAAGATTGCTGGGAGAAATATCAATAACCTCAGATATGCAGATGATACCACCCTTATGGCAGAAAGTGAAGAAGAACTAAAGAGCCTCTTGATGAAAGTGAAAGAGAAGAGTGAAAAAATCGGCTTAAAACTCAACATTCAGAAAACTAAGATCAATGGCATCTGGTTCCATCGCTTCATGGCAAATAGATGGGGAAACAGTGGAAACAGTGGCTGACTTTATTTTGGGGGGCACCAAAATCACTGCGGATGGTGATTGCAGCCATGAAATTAAAAGACGCTTACTCCTTGGAAGGAAAGTTATGACCAACCTAGATAGCATATTAAAAAGCAGAGACATTACTTTGCCAACAAAGGTCCATCTAGTCAAGGCTATGGTTTTTCCAGTAGTCATGTATGGATGTGAGAGTTTGACTAAAGAAAGCTAAGTGCTGAAGAATTGATGTTTTTGAACTGTGGTGTTGGAGAAGACTCCTGAGAGTCCTTTGGACTGCAAGGAGATCAAACCAGTTCATCCTAAAGGAGATCAGTCCTGGGTGTTCATTTGAAGGACTGATGTTGAAGCTGAAACTCCAGTACTTTGGCCACCTGATGCGAAGAGCTGACTTGTTTGAAAAGGCCCTGATGTTCGGAAAGATTGAAGGTGGGAGGAGAAGGGGATGACAGAGGATGAGATGGTTGGATGGCATCACAAACTCAATGGACATGAGTTTGGGTAAGCTCCGGGAGTTGGTGATGGACAGGGATACATGGTGTGCTGCGGTTCTTGGGGTCTCAAAGAGTCGGACACTACTGAGTGACTGAACTGAACTGAAACTGGCCCCTTAACCACTCAAGATCCGTCACTTTTCTATCTCTGCTGAGAATTTAGCAAATCACATCTTATGGGGGTTTCATGTCAGTCCCCAGGCTCTGCCTGAGAAGCCCTAAGTTGAGTGAGTAGTAAAGAGGAGATACCTTGACTTTTTTTTTTTTTTTTAATTCTACAAGAATCAATGGTATTAGAAGAAATCACTGCTTTAAGAGCAGGAAGAAAACAAGCTCAGCCAAATTTCCTGGGTGATGAGGAAGGTGTAGCACACTCATCAATGCTTAATATGCAACAAGCTGTGTAACAAAAAGCCGAGCTTCTTTTCACCTGTGTAAAGTCCATAAATAAAATGACCAAGAACTCCTCTATGATAGACAGAGTGAAAGTGAAATACATTGGCTTTCATATATATGTATACATATAATTTTAAGTTGAATGCACTGTGGGGAATACCAGGATAAAACAGTCTCTAGTTTCTCTGCTGTGTAATGAAAGTAAAATAGGTACACAAATATCTCTGATGCAAAGCAGGAAGTAGTAATTGTCAAAGAAATCCACAAATGGAGAGCAGTTAGAGTGCTGAGCCTGTTGAGAGGGTTTCCTGTATAGGGGACCAGGCAACGGTCTGCAGCAGAAGTGGCATTTGAATAACTTTTAGCTTCTATTAGGGACTCTTACGCCAAATATTAACCTTCACCCCACCACCAATGGACCAAGCACTAACTCATGCCAGGAACTCTCCTTTCCTGTCTTTGCCTGGCAAGCATGTACTCATAAAACCCATCTCAAGGGTTATTCCTCTGCTGCACCCTCTTCAAATAGATTTTTCCCTCCCTTATTTGGGAACACACACAGCATCGTACCCAGTTCTCTCTTTTTGACATTTTCGCACATTACTCCGTTACCATTCCTGTCTTTTTCACTGAACTGTGATTCCCCATAAGGGACTGGGCAATGCCTTTCAGTCCTCAGTTCCTAGGGATACTTTGTCAAGTCATTGAACTTTGTCAAAATATTGCACTCTAATTTTAAAAATGAAGTCATGTCCTGAAGAAAATGAAGCTTCCTGCCACCTGTGAAAAGTAAAAGTGTGGAAGAAAGTGAGAAAGGAGCTCTTGGTGTGTGATTGCCTGGTGATACATAATTTGACTTGTCATGATCCAATGTTCCCAGTTAGCATCATTATCTCCTTTGACTCTTGTTGAGATTGAGGCTCAGAGAAATTCCAGGACTTGTCCCAAGTCACAGATCTGTTATAGTGAGTGGCTGGGATTCAAACCCGGGTGCTTTCTGTCACTGTGTGATGTTCCCAAATGAAGAGATGCTCCAGCAGATGTACCACCTCTGAAGGTTACTCAACATTAAAAAGCCAGTAACCACTATGACAAAATCCACAATGAGTCCTTCCTATCACCCCCCAAGACCACCATGGAGTTTGCTCTAAAAAAAATAGTTTGCCTGCCTAGAGAAAATTCATCTGTTTCTGAGAAAAAGAATCCATGTCCTCTTTCTTGCCTTCTTCCTTCATCTTTTCTTCAGTTTCTTTTCCCTCTCTCTGTTTGTGCTTTTTTCTCTCTCTTCCTGATGCAGGGGAGGATTAACTCTCCCAAGTGAAGATGGTAGTGATGATGATGGTTGGGTCAAGCTTATGGTAGGCTGGCTTATTCCTTCAAGGATCTGCTCTGGGCTTCAGGTTCTAGAATGGTACAACTGATATTTAGATTTAAACTTTCTATACCATTGGAAATAAGACAAACAATGTTTTGTTTAAAAGTTGTTTTCTTAAGGAAAAATAAGAAATGAACAAAATGACCTACACACAAAATTACACATCATTTATAATATTAAAAACTAGACTAATTAGAAATAACATTAATGTTCAATGATAAGAGTTTAATAATTTGTGGTACTCTATACATATGGAATATTTTGTATTCATTAAAATATGTTTACAAAGAGAACATAAGAAAATACTGTGTTATGTTATTTCAGATGTCGGAATACAAACATATAAAAAGCAAAATTCAAATTTTATAAGCACTGTGTATATATCTGAAGAAAAAAGAAAGAGATTGGAAAAATATTAACAGTTGCTCATTCTGGTTCTTTAGCTGGTGATTCTTTCTATAGTTTCCTATCCTACCAGTAACATGGAATACTTTTGTAATCAGGAAATAAATTCAGATTTGATAAATGCTTGTCAAGTGCATGCAATTTCATCTTGCAATTCTTCCTAGGGAAAAAAAAAATGAATTTTGGTATTTATTGCTTCATCCCAACCACTGTTCCAGGAAGGAAGCTCTGTCATCCTGTAGCTTGTGTTTATTCATACCTCTTCACTCGAACTCCCACCAGTCTGCCTTCCAAAAAACATCTTTGATATAGTTTGGTGTACTGAAAAGAATGTAAGCTTCGAAATGAGGCAGCTCTGGGTCTCAATCCATTTTCCTGTATTTCTTAGCTGTGAAATATTCATAAAATTCTATTTTCTTTGAGTTTCAGCTTCAGGATTCGGTGAGAATTAAATGGGGTTGCATATGTTGTGCTGCCGACACAGGTCCTGGGATACAATGTATTAGTCACTAACACAGCTCGTTACTTCCTCCCGCCTCTCCAGTTCTCTGCACCTCCCCAAACTTACTGACCTTTCAAGTTCCAACTGCCATTCTAGTTCAAAGTTCTTCATGACTTTCCCTGGGCGGCCATGGCGTCAATTTCTAACTTTGTTTTCTGGAGGACTCACTTAGCACTTACTCACAGCTTCGCACAGTTATTGAGTGCCTGGCAGGCACTCAAACAGAAGAAGCAATCCCATCCCCCACCCCATCTCATCTGAGACTCTCATTTATTACAAGCCTTCAATCAGCAGCTTATGCTGCAGAGCTCAGTCTACCATGTTGAGTTTTGAATGCTAAAGCAAACTTATGAGTCATAACATAGAATAGTTAAAACTGCAGTCTGGATCATGCCTCCTCTTGTTTCACCTGGAACAGGCTGAAAAGCTATCAGTGGCCGGTGGGTGGTACCTGGTGGCTGGATCTGAGTTGTCAAGATAGAATGTCACCATCCGGAGAGACAAGAGGTCTCCAAAAGCCCTGGAACAGTCCTGATTCTTGTCAGACTGTGGAAAAAGAGCATAAATTGGTGAGTGCATTTGATAAGGTGAAGTAAAGTAGTCGGGTCCTACAGCTATAATTTCTTTCCTTACAAGTCCGTCAGTCAAGTAGATTGCTTGGGAGCTCGGTTTCCATGGGATGGAAGCAGAAAAAAGAGAGAGAAAGACAGAGACACACAATAGTATCTCTCTCAGGTATGTTTCTATAAGTGCTTTTCAGTCTAAAATTATTGACATGCCAAGTCTAATGATTAAATTCCAAGCTTTAGGCCCAAATGCCTTAAAAGTCTTTATCTTACTTCTAAGGTGTCACTGGTTCTTTTGTTCTCATAGATTTACTTATCTTCTAAGCATTGAAAATCATAAATAAAGCTATTTCAGTATTTGATCAGTTAAAACCATCACTTAATTATATATCTTTAATATGGTGTTCTTTTTAACGGTCCTTTCAAAGTCTTATTTTTACATATTCAGAAAAAAGCAAGTCGTGTTTTCCTCTTCCTGGTGATGTCTACAATATAAATAGGAATAAATATATGGATAGGAATTACGTGTTGTACTGTCAATTGAGATTGATTCTTTTCTTAAAAAAGCTGAAACAGAAATGCACTGAATAGTGCATGAAAGAATCCCTTCTTACTACATTGTCCCCACGAATGAAAGTTGAATGTTTGGCCTCAAACATTAGGAAAATTACAAATAAAGAGGAAGGCAAGCTTTTACGAAAACTTTGGTCATAAATATAAGATTTTTATGCCAGAGAGTAATTAGTGTTTTGTTCCTCTTTTGAATAGCAAGGGAGGGGAGGGTTTGTTGGCTCTCTCTCATTTAATTCTATTCCCCTGCCACAATTTTACAGAATTTAGTAACATCTATTATTTCTTTTTACATATAGTTGTCCTTGTCCCTTTAATGAGATCTTACTTGTATTATTACCTGTTTCTTCCTTCCCTTCCTTTATTTTGTATGTCATAAAACTGCTGAATTTGTACAACTTTCAGGTAATTATTTTTATGAGCTCACTGGAGGTTATCTTCAATGCTATCACAAAGTCTTCCAGTGGTCAATGAATCATGCAGTATATTTCATGATTCCTCTTCCAGGATTGCTAGAGAAGCATAGGTCAGTCCATAGAAATACTTTTGAAAGCTTGGAGCAAAATATATTATTGTAATACTTTTTCCCCCTAATTATACAAGCAGTATACACATTGTGAACAATTTAGAAAGTAGAAAAAGAGTAGAAAGAAGCAATTAACTTCCCCCAAAATATTTTTAATATTTTAATTTCTATATTTCAGTTACATATAGATCTACACACAAATGTAGGTTTGCACTCATTTTCGTTTACATCAGAAAGAGAATATTCTCCTTTGTCACCAAAAAGTTTTTGACTTTATTCAATAATTACTTTTATATTATTATTTGAATAAACTATAGTTTAAATTGATACTGACTTTTAGACTACTTGGGATTTTTACCTGAAAAATATAACATAGGAAAACCAGAAGACATGATTTTATGCAGTTTAATTTGGTCTGGTTATGCAAATTCTCCCCCAACACCATACCTGAGTCACACATAATTAAGATTCTCCACTAATTTCAATGAGTTTGAAAACTTTCATGAGCCTTTTCTGAAATAACAAAAGATAAGATTAAAGTAAAGAACCTTTATTCTTAATAGATGATAGTTAAATAATAAGTGACAGCTGTCACTGAACTGAGAGTAGCCAACAAAGGCCTGTCATTCTGTAGAATCTGATACACAAACTTGAACTAGAATTTCTGAACTCTAGAACCGAGAGTTCTATACCAAACAGTGGCCCAACTGCCAAATCCAGGCCAATGGCTGCTTTTGTATTACCTGTGAGCCAAGAATAGTTTTTACATTTGTAAATGGTTGGAAAAAAAAAATTAAAGAAGAATGATAACTTGAGATAATATGAGAATTCTATGAAATTCATAATTTCATGTCCATAATAAAGTTTTATTGATATGTGGTAAACACTCATTTGTTTAAATATTTCATTGGTTGTTTCATACTGTAACAGTCGAGTTTAGTAACCGCTGAACAAAGCGCAAAATTATTTACCATCAGATCATTCACAGAAAAAGTTTTAGAGAAAGAGAGTCTTACTCCAGATTGAACATCAGGTTTTAAGTAAAGTAGCATTAGAGAAGTCTAGGTTCATTTTCTTTCAGCCCTCTCATCTGAATCTCCTTCCTTTTAATTAGCAATAGTATTTGCTCCCTTCAGGGAAACGAGGATTGCCTGGATTCATTTGCTGTCAGAGCTGCCTTTGAACTTCAGGAAAGCCACCATCTTGTTTTGTTCACTTCGCTAAAGCTTAGTGTCTGCCACATGAAACACCAGTACGTTCTTTAAACTTCTTGTTATCTTGAGGCAGGGCAAGACCTTTACCCAATTTATTTAGTTATGGAGGAGGAGGATGAAAGATTGGGTCCTAAGTGTTACTCAATGGCATGACATGGTTTTGCCTGGAAAGCAGCCAGAACTGATGCTTATGAGGTGTTTGTCTGATGAACTGCACCCCAGTGACTCTAAGCAGAGCCGGAGGAGGCGGCAGTCCGTCTTTCTAGCTCAGGTTTGACTCACAAATCAGAAGAATGTGCAAAGTCCATGGAAGCCAGACCCACCCCTAAGACGGTCCAACAGGGAGATAATAGCTTCTTTTGGATAACCATTTAGCAGGTGGGATGATTTGGATTATTGTTGATGTGTATTATAGTATTTTCATAAGAGCAAAATAGACCCTAGGTAACTGCTGACTGTAATATTTGCTTTAGTAACAGGAAGTGTGGGAAGTAATTATTAGCCAATGTATAGGCTGCAGAGAACCTTTCTACATAAAGGAAGCCATGTGTTGAATGTATGGAAACTTCCGGCACAGCTGACATAAACGGAAAAAATAAACCAAAAAACTGGGAGGTAGAGGGGAAAAGAACACTGGGTCACAATGCCTCCAGAATAAAATTCTACATGCAGAATAACGAGATGAACCCAAGACTTTGACAGTGAAATTCTCTTATAACAGGATTTCATTATTCCATAAATCTAGAAGTGCTATGAGTTACTTCCTGGTATCCCACTGTCCTCAACTTCAGTCTTATAGTCAGATTGGAATTGTACATGGTCTGTCCAATTTCATGAGGCTCTAAGAACTGGTTTTAGATCTAGCCATGAAAACAAAATTTAATAAGAATATTTGACAATGTTTATAAAAAGTGAAATTCTGGTTATCTGAGATCAGTATGAAATATAAGACACTTATCATGTATGCATTAGTATGTTTATTTTAGAAAAATTTGAAAATACAGAAATTTTAAATGAAACAAAAATAACTTCTACAATCTCTCTACCCAAAGACAACATTATTTAAGTATTGTTTCCTCTCAGTCTTTTACTGTGATATTTTTTTCACAGTTGTAATTATACTCAAAGTTCAGTACAGTCTCTTGCTTTTTAAATTTAACTGTATCACATAATTTGTAAATAAGACATTTACAGTTATCTTGAAAAAGCCTGAGAGATGGCTAGTCAACCTGTTAGAATGTCTGGGTATTAAGAATAAAACTAAATTCAAAACCCAAAATGCATTTTTTTTGGAGTCATGGAAAAGGCAAAATTTTATAACTTTCTTTTTTATCTCATGACTTCTTTTTTGGTCATGATGATATATGCTGGATGAACACCAAAACAAAACAAACAAAAAAAAAGAGTGAGGGAATAGGACTGGGAGAAACAAAACAAAACAAAAAAAGTCAAGAAAAAAATGAGAAGGAAGAGCCAGAGAATTGAAAAGAAAATATACCAGTCCCCAAATTTCCCCAATACATCTGGTCCTGCTGAGAGTAATAGCATTGGTGTAAATGTGTAGACAACTCCCTGAGCTGAATTTTTTAAAAAAGCCTATCTCTTTGATACTGCATTAATTCCATGGTCCACATAACTGACATTCAATAAAGAAAAATAGAGCCAGAACAGAATTAATTTTTTTTAATACTGAAGTCTCTTAATTTGGATTTCATTTTCTCTTTCTTATGTAAATAAAGGCAAATTAGGTATGGAGATAGGTCCACTCCAGGGTGGCATGGCTGAGGTTGAGTTGTGGTGGGGTGGCTGGTCTTAGGAGCATCTTGTTTCCCAGCACAAAAGTCTGATGTCAAGAGGGAGCACTTGTTCTTTCCCAATTCCTTAACCTCCCCAAACCAGCTTTTCCTTGAGGTCTTCTTTTTGTGAAATTCCTTTATCAAGGCTGCATGTGGCCATGATATAAAACCCCAAGCCATTTGCCCTCTTCACAGGATCCAGGCGAGAATGTAATCCAAGCTTTTCTTGGTCTATCTCTACACTGCAACATCATAACATTGAAGTGTAGATTTATAGCATGCCTTATGTATATTTTCTTAGTCCCAGGGCCCCCCTTTTCACAGATACATACACAACATGTCATGTAGAAAATATAAATCGTTGATGGTATAGGCACTTTCTTCCTTTTTAAACCTTTCCAAAGGTCTTTTTGTTAAATACACCCAGATGCCGTTTGACAGATGAGGGGCTAATTGCTCTGTGAATTACCTCTATCGATTCCTGTTTCATGTTGAGCCAAACAAACAAAAGATATTAATGCTTTGAAAAAAATGAATGATGACCTTTCTCTGCAAACACAGCTTGTGGTCTCTGATTATTGGTGATTCCGGAGAGCAGCGGTCAATGGCAATAGCTGTAACGCTATGATCACTATAATAAGCTTGCCTGACCTTCTCTGCCATGTTAAGTGGTTTAAATTTATTTGCCCAACAACAGAAGAGCTTTCATTTAAAGTCACAGAACATTCAATTCAATTTAAAGACATAGTGTCTTCTTTCCTCTCCTTCCTTTCCTGTCCATTTCCCCACTTCAAACACCTCCATCCCAAGTTCCTTAATCATTTTGCCACTGCAGAATAATCACCTTACCTGTGAAACTCATTCTTTCAGTTCTTTTGGGAACCCTGGATGACATTTTCTCTTTTGACTTGCTCTTTCTTGTTTTAAGACACTAGAATATTTTGTTTATCTCTTTGTATAAGTTTTGTTTGTGAATCAGGTTTAGGGTTCTAGATAATATGAGCTCTATAAGAAATCAAGAATACATATTATCTAGAATACCAAACTTGTATACTACTGTATAGCATAGAAGACTGTACTCACCATTCTGTAGTAACATATATGGGAAACTAATCTGAAAAAGAATTGATATATATATAGGTATATATGCACATATGTATAAATATATAAATATAATATGTATAACTGATTCAGGCAGCTATATACCTGAAACTAACACAACATTGTAAATCAACTATACTCTAGTAAAGATAAAAATAAAAAACTCAAATGTAGAGAATTGATTAAAATGAATGCCTTTAATATACAAAATCTGAACTCTTATAGATAGGGAACTTTTGGACTGTGTTAAATGACAATAAAGATATAATCAAAGGAAAAACAGAATGAATGAATAGTGATGCTGAGTAATAATTCTAAAGAAACCAAGAAAATGTTTGCTCAGATAAATATTTGAAAACAGTTTCATTAAAAAAAAAAAATGCAAGAGGGTATAGTTCTAAACTCGCTAGCCTGGAAGCCAAGAGATTCAGTTCCATATTGTCCTTAATTAATGAGATTTTTGAATCAGTCATTATTATTGTTATTACTACTTCACACCCAGAACAGGCTCATCCAACTTGGTAAATGGGGAGGACTGGACCCAATGAGTTCAGAGCTTCTTTCCAATTGAAACACACTAATTTTCAATATGTCTCTTAAAAAAAAAGTTTCTTGTAAATAATAGAGTTATAACTTGACAGCTAAGAAAATATGGTTCTGGGACCTTTAAGGACTTCCTGAGTTTTTCTCAACAATCTCCATGATAGTCAACATGAGTAAACCACAGATGGCCAAAGCCTTGAATGGTTAGGAAGTAGATGCAGCCCCCCTAGGTTCAAGTGGAAATCTCTTGAAAAGGGTACCCCTGACACTTCCACCAGTTTCCTGGTAAGAGACACGCCAAAAATACCAAGGAAGTGGTTCCCCTTAGAATAGCTTGGTCCCTGTGCTATAAGATTAAAGCAGGAAGCGAAGAGAAAAACACCACAAATAATCAAAAGGCTTCCTGCCTAAGTCTGACATTCTCAAGAAGTTAGGTCTGAGTTTAGATAGAGAGCTGGGAAATTTTAAGGTGACTTTCCTCAAGCATTATCTCTAGTTTCTTCTCAAGACATTAATCAACAATATCAAGGCACTCTTGAGCTTTACCCAGGTTTGCCATGTTAAAAACCATATGGAGTTCAAGAAAATAAGAGATATAGTTCCTGACTGTGTGAAATTCCTCATTCTGCCCTTAACGTACCAGGATCTTTCTCAGCAATAGGATATTGACAAACACTGTGTGCTTTCTCAACATAGAATGCTTTTTTATCCTTCTCCTCTTCAAAATCTAAACTTAGGGCCTTCCCAATTCCTGTTGTTGTTACTGTTTAGCTGCTAAGTCGTGTTCACCTCTTTTGAGACCAACCAGGCTCCTCTGTCCATGCGGTTTCTCAGGCAAGAATACTGGAGTGGGTTGCCATTCCCTTTTCCAGAGGATTTTCCCGACCAGGGATGGAACCTGCATCTCCTGCATTGCAGGCAGATTCTTTACCACTGAGCCACCAAGGAAGCCCTCCCAATTCCTACTCTTTAAAATTCCTCTATATTTATCTCTCCTTTTCCAGAATGCGCTCTGTAGCACCCTATGGGATTCATCATAGCCCCGAAAATATGCTTTGATCTCAGCACTTTGCAAATGTATATAATTTGCTGTTCCTTCTACCTCTTTCCCCTAGAAGTTAGACCTTTGTATCTCAGACTACTAACATAGAACTGGGGTCTTGTTAGGTGTCCAACTGATGTTGGAAGATGGGTGAGTGAACAAATGAGTCTTACTGTATCAGATAATTGCTGCTGTACAACAAACCACTCTCAAAGGCAGTGACTTTAGACAGTCAGTGACTGTTCATTATCACTTGTGAATCTCCAGGTGAGTGCAGGCTTCCTTGCTCAGGCTGAACTTGGCTGGGGTGACCCAGATGTGATGTCTCCAGTCTTTATGTTCTTCATCCTCCTCTTGGAACCAGGCACATGCTTCTCAAGGCCGCAGCAGAAGCACAAGAAGCAAAGCAGAAACTTCCAAAGCCTGTTAAAGCATACCATCATTTCCACCTTGTTCTTTCAGCCACAGCAAGCCATGTGGGGACCCTAAGCCAAAGGACAGTCAATATACTCCTTCCCTTTAGTCACATGACAAGGTCACATATTAAAGGGTATGGGTACAACTGACAACTGCTAAGTCGCTTCAGTCGTGTCCGACTCTGTGCGACCCCTAGACGGCAGCCCACCAGGCTCCCCCGTCCCTGGGATTCTCCAGGCAAGAACACTGGCGTGGGTTGCCATTTCCTTCTCCAATGAAAGTGAAAAGTGAAAGTGAAGTCGCTCAGTCATGTCCAACTCTTAGCGACCCCATGGACTGCAGCCCACCAGGCTCCTCCGTCCATGGGATTTTCCAGGCAAGAGTACTGGAGTGGAGTGCCATTGCCTTCTCCGGTATGGGTACAAAGAGAGACGAGAAATCAGTCTCAGTCATGAAACCAAACCATTAAGAAGGAAATACTGGGACTTCCTGGGTGGTCAAGTGGTTAAGATTCTGAGAATCTGATGCAGAGGGCACAGGTTCGACCCCTGGTCAGGGAACTAGGATCCCATGTGCCATGTGGCACGGCCAAGAATTTAAATAAATAAATGACATTTAAGAAGGAATACTGACAACCATATTAAGATAGAAATATAAAATTGGTTACCCACCATTTAAGCCATTTGGCCAAAGTCATCTCCTTCATTCTCACATCGTCAACCCAACGATTTAATGACCTATGTGGCCTATAAATATGTACCAGATTAGATTACATTAACAGATGGTAAATAGAGTAATTAGAATTGGAAGAATCCTGATATCTTGATTTTAACTTTTTTTTTTTTTTAATTAAAGAAAATAGGTATGGTGGCCAGATGTGTTTTGAATACAAACCAAAAGCTTTAAGCAACAAAATGTTTCTCCTTTATAAAGGAAGACACTTATGCTTAAGCTTATATACTTTACTATGGAAGTTTGTTTAAAACTGTTCATAGCTCAGGCAATAACCTTCTTTTCACTTTTAAACAAGCTGGGAGAAATCTCATGTAGGCATTGTTGTGGCTTCTTTACAGAGCTTCTGCTCACTTCTCTGAGTTGAAGTTAAATTTCTAATGTCCAGGCGTTGATTTACTAGGAAGAGCACAGTTCACTTAAAATCAGAAAAAGCCCTGGCAGTAATCAAGCCCTATGAATTCCTGGCCCTTTTCCTTGAAGGCCCAGTGGGGCCCACTTGACTGGGCCAACCCCCACACCACGCACACTGGATTGGTGGTCCTCTTATCATAGAAAATTCCACCAGTGCAGCCAAAAAACACAAAAGGAAGCACACACAGACAAAAAATGTGAATATAATATACAGGCCTGTGGATTGAGTTTTATGAAAAGGAAGAAAAAAGGGGGGTGGAATTTTTCTTAGTTCTTTTGCAAAATTCATTGGACAAGAAATAATGAGATAAATGGCTTATCAAATGTAAATACCTTCATTATTTTTAATGACACTACAAAGACAGTTTTAAAATGTCTCTCCTAATTTTGCCCTATAATCAGATCACTTGATTGTGACTATTTGGTAAATAGAATCATACATTTTCCCGTGATTTGCATTTCATGTCCTATGCTAAAGAGTTTATATTCATTAAAAGTATGCAGATCCAAGTATTCCCAACACTTCTTTCTTGCTTGACTTTACTTTGTAATAATGTATGGTATCAGGACTCTGCCCTATAGCTGAGAAATGTGAAGTTCTTGGAGGAAAAAGGATTCTTATGGTTGTTGTTTATTAAACCCAAATATTTCAGAATCTAGTCCTTCCAGTTTCAGGAGAGAAAAGTGAAAGATGATAATGTGATTTCCTGCTAGTCTCCTGGATTCATCTGTGTGTTTCAGTATGTAGAATCTTCTTTACATAAGACTAGCTCCTACGTAAAGGACTAGCTCCTTCTTTACATAGGACTAGCATTATAATTTCTCTGCATTTCTGTTTATAATTCTTCTCCATTTTTATCAAGAAAACTTTTAACTAATCAGCTTAGAGAGTCTTTAAATGTTGAATCGTGATGCCATTTGAGCAAGGAATTGTGACAGAGTTCTCACGGCCATCAGTAAAATTCCTTCCGATGTGAGCCAGGACCTAGGAAATGCAAAAATCCCTAATAAATGTCAGGCAAGGCTCAACTGCTTATCTGTTGCCTACAAAACGTTCAAAAAGAAATGAGTTTGCTGCTAGGAACTGATATGATCCAACATTCTCATTCATTCTTTCCTGTTCCATCATTAACTCCAACACTGGATAAGACACTGGTTGAGGATGGAGGCTGGGAACAGGGAATTGCCAGGGATGGGAAACCAAGCTGCTTTACAAATATTCACAGCTGCAGCTTTCTGTAACCATGCTCCATTTCCAGTGGACTTTAAAAGACAAATTCATAAGTTATTTTGCCATAAAAGGGAATCAGCTCTTAAGTCCGTCTTCCCAAAGACCTCAGACATGAAATTACCACAGCACTCCCTAAGGTCCAGAACACAGAATTTTCCTCCCCTCCCACATGCCTATCCCTAAGAAAATAGTTTTCCCACTAGATAAAATAATTAAGACCATTCTCAGAATAGAAAACAAAACATGTATTGCTTGGACATGAGCCTATTTTCAGGCTTAATCAATTGATTTCATATTTACTGTTTGATATTCCAATAGCTGTGAAGCTATCATATGTAGGATTTAATTGCATGGAAGAATCAATAAATAAAGTGTACAAGAGTAATTGTGTGTGTGTATGTGTGTTTTCTTGTTCAGCCTACTTCTGATTTGTTAACTAATTTAGGAGAGAATCCATAAAAGCATAATACACCAGCTGCTGTGAAGTCCCTGGGTATCTCTGAACTGGAACCTGGCTTTTTAAATCCTGTCTAGGTAAATTACCTTTCCAGTGCAGGGTATTTCCTTTTAGGAGATTCCTTGGGAAGGGTCTCCAGGGAACTAAGTAACTTTTTAATGGTTCACTCAGATTAAGAGGAAGGAAATGTGAACTCCTCTCGGGGGAGGCACCACACTCTCGGCCGTCTGCATCCTGTAATTCTTCCCAAGTCCGTGAATCATACTTTTAAGACGCCTTTTCAAGGGCATTTGTCTTCCTTTAAGAGAAGGCCAACGCAGAAAAGATGAGGTTTAAAATAGGTCTCAATCAAGCTTTAGCTATAAAAACAATCGCCCAAGTCTCCCCCATCTGTCTAGAGAAGGTTTCTCTGCATCCTTTACCTACACACCGCTCCTCACCTCACACAGTACTTGACTGGATCATTTTTACATTTATTTTGCTTTCAGATTTAGGATGATTTCTAATATCATCTGAGGGACTTTGAACTGTAATTCTGGATCACGTTGACCAGCCTCTGGACTGATTTCACTTACGCTGCAAGAATCTGAAGACGTGAGCTATCATAAGTAGCTTTCTCCAAGTCTTTTTAGAACGCAATCTTGTTTTTAAGCTATGTTTTTATTTAGTAAAAATCTTGTATGTGAGCAAATATAGACTATGTTTGCCCCTTTTCCCAAAAAACATGAAAAGTGTTCGTCATACAGTTATGTCTGACTTTTTGCAACCCCCATGGACTGACTGTAGCCTGCAAGTCTTCTCTGTCCATGAAATTCTCCAGGCAAGAATACTGGAGTGGGTTGTCATTTCCTTGTCCAAGGGATCTTCCCAACCCAGGGATGGAAGCCAGATCCCCTGCAATTCAGGCAGTTTCTTTACCATCTGAGCCACCAGAGAAGCCCACCAAAAAGCATGAACGCTACTGTAAATAATGTTGGCAGTGGATAGAATTGGACAAGGATTGAAGCATGAAGTCATTCAAAATTTCTCTACAAGAATGAAGTAACAAGGGCATATTCTAAATGGCAGTATCGAGTATATTGAAATATCAATAGCATTACAATATCAGTTACTCAATGAATAAACTATATTTTATCGATCATATACTTAATGGCAACTTCTAATGTTTTAAGCTACTACCAAGAGTGGAAATGCCCTGAAAAAGAACAAGTGTGCTATGATAAGGCATATCCATGTGAACTCTGTCAACTATGGACTTTGGGTGATATTGATCTGTCAGTGTAGATTCATCGATTCAGACAAACATACCACTCTGGTGGGATTTTGATAATGAGTGAGGCTAGGCATAAGTGGAAAATCTCAGTACATCCCACTCAACGTTGATGTGAAGTTAAAACTTCTCTAAAAAAGCAAAAATCTTTTTTTTTTTAGATACCCAAAAGTAAGTTTATTTATTTTGGGGAAAGTTTGAGCAAGCTCCAGGAGTTAGTGATGGACAGGGAAGACTGGCTTGCTGTAGTCCATGGGATCACAAAGGGTCGGGCACTACCAAGCGACTGAACTGAAGTCTAAATTGTATTAACTGAATGTTCAGTGTTGGTTTGTGTAGATATGCATACAATCCCCTCTGTGTAATCCCTAATCTAAGAATCTTTGGTAAATCAACAGGTATTTTTCTGTGTGTGTGCCTCTGTGTGTGTGCACCTGTGTGTGTGTGTGTGTGCGTGTGTGCGTGTGTGTACGTGTGTGTGTTGGGGGCATGGCTGTGCGTGTGTGTTAGTTGCTCAGTAATGTCCGACTCTTTGCAACCCCATGGACTGTAGCCTTCCAGGCTCCTCTGTCCATGGGATTCTCCAGGCAAGAATACTGGAGTGGGTAGCCATTTCCTTCTCCAGGGGATCTTCCCAACCCAGGAACCAAAGCTGGGTATCCTGCAATACAGGCAGATTCTTTACTGTCTGAGCCACCAGGCACTTAAGACTACAGCAAAATGTAACCCAGGCTGATGTAAGCTCTGCATAGTCTTTACGCCCATTTACTGCGAGTGTTCGTATGTGTTGTTGCAGACATATTCATATATGAAACTCCAGACTCCACTTGTGATAGGAGGGTAATGTACGGATATGTGTACCATGTTACTTTTCAACATCCTAATGGTTCTGATTTATAAAGCACATTTTATCCTAAGAGTTTTGAACAGGGATTGTGGACAAAATAAGTTGAAAGAGAGAAAGTAGGAAAGGAAGAAAATAGCAGAGAAGAGAACAGTTGAATTCTATTTTATTCCTTCCCTGATTTCTTGGCAAATTCAAGTCCTAGCTGTCTATATGCTGTGTTGGCTCCTCTGTCCATAGGATTATCCAGGCAAGAGTGCCGAAGTAAGTTGCCATGCCCTCCTCCAGGGAATCTTCCTGACCCAGGGACTGGACCCAATTCTCTTATGTCTCCTGTATTGGCAAGTGGATCCTTTACTGCTAGCACCACCTGGGATGTTCCCATCTCTAGTGACCTCTGAACACGGTTAGGAGACACAAAAATTCTCAATCGTCAATTAAGATCACCCAATGTTGTTGTACTGTTTCTTACAAATATCATTATCAATAGGTCAGTTCTTTCAGAGGGCCTGAATCTGGTGCTATGGAGACTGTTCTCAGTAAAGCACTGTTGTAGGCTTTGAGATATTTGGGTGCAGGAAAATTGTTTTCCTCATAAAATGTTGAATATTCAATTTTGTGTGAAAGGGTAAAAAAATAAGTGAGGCTAAGGATTGAAAGCATAAATCAGGAGTTTGTTGATGAAAAGAATGGCAGGAAGGAGGGAAGGAAGAACGATCAAGGAAAGACGTTCTAGTTTGCAGGATCCTCATTAATTGTTTCCCGATGCTAGAGAATTGAAAGAAAGACATCATAGGCAGATTCTAATATTCTAAAACTGCAACCTGATTGCATTAAGGCATAAATTTAAATCTAAATCATTTGGGACAGAATATTTAAACATCTTCTATTTTTGTTTATGGCTGATATCTATAAAAATCTGTTCTGTTACACAGACCTATATTATAGAGATTATATATACAAATATTTTACTACTTATGCATAAAACATGATTTGTTGGGGGATATAAACTATGGCTTTCTCAGGTATCACTGCTACTTGATTGTTCTGAGTATTGGCTTTCTGACAGGGTTTGGAATGAAGCCATTTTTATTAATTTAGTTATTTTTGCTGATATAAAAGGCCGTCTATCATGTTAATGATGTATCGGTCTGCGGTCCCACCGAACAATAATTACAGAATGTTCCTAATAGTAAATCATTTGTCACAATCACAGCTCAGTACAACAACCTTCTGTGGAGCAGGGGAAGACATTATCCGAATAGCAATACACCTTTCTGTGGACGCACTGGAGGAAGTGAACACCAAGAACCCTGCAAAACCCTGAGCTTCAAGTCAGAAATGACCTCTCCCAAATCTCAGCTCGGGGATGAGCACAGGCCCTGCTGAATTTTCTGTGGTGTTGTTTAGCCTATTTGATTAGATGGAACCAAAACATTCTGCTGAGGACAGAACAGACTAGGTTCCATAAGCATCTTTAAAAAAAGAAGAAAAAGAAGAAAGCTCTCCTCTGAAAAAGTGGCAAAACAAAATGATTGGAAAAAGAAAAAGTGTTAAAGATTTTACTGCACTCTAGTTTTTACTAAGAACCAGAGAAAGAAAGGACCCAACACCCCACCCCACCCCATCCCTGTCAAAAAAAAAAAAAAAAATTGGGATTAACAAGAAGGTGTCAATGTCTATATTAAGTGAGAATTACACTGGAATAATGATCAGACTTCTGTTTTGTAAAGAGTCAGAACCTGATTTCGATTATTATTAAGCAACATTTGTAAATAATAAAAGCAAATATTATTGAGTATTTCTATGTTCAGGGAATCTTCGTTTTGTTGCTATTCTTTATTCTCTCTCTCTTTTTAATAGACTTTATTTTTGCTGCAGTTTTAGGCTCATAGTGAAACTGAGAGGAAAGTACAGAGTGTTCCCAGCTCCTCTTCCCAAAACACACACAGGTTCCCCCACTGTCAACATCCTCCACGTTTTTCACAATTAATGAACCCACATTGATATGCCATCATCACCCAGACTGTACCGTTTACATCAGGACTTCTTCTAAGCAAAAATTTTGAGACGAGCTCCTTTTGAGAAGAGAGTTAACTCAGCTGTGAACTGTGGAGGGCAACAAGGGAGATTTCCGAGATTTTTGCCAGTTTCAAGCCATAGCCCAGTTGATTAACCACAGTTTGTCATTGGGGTAGCAATGAAATAAATGGGCATCATTTGTCCAGCACCCATACATTTATTGATTTTTGCCAAGGTGATGTCAACCATGCTTGTTGGGCAACAGTATCCTCATTTCATAGACAAAGTAACCAAACCTCAGAGGAGGGAAAGCCAGGATTTCAGTTGAGGTCCTTTGGCATGAACCTGCATTGTATCACACTGCCTCTGTCACCAGGTTATGCAGGAAAAGCTGTCATGGAGTTGCTGACAAGTAACTGAGTCAGGGTTTGCTTTGCATGGTGACTGTGGTTTTTATAACATTGATACTCAAACTGAAAATTCCTGGATTTTGTTTTTTTTTTAAAAAAAAAACTTTAAATTATATTTCTACTTTTATTTTTTCTAAATATGTGGATTCTTGGTTAGGAATTTTATTGAGTATGGAACACAAGGAATGCACACACAGGAGGAGATTTTAAAGTACTTGTTCACCAAGCCCCATGATTTGAAAATAGCCTCAAGATCAATTAGAACATAAAGAGTGAGGAGGGAGTCATAGCTGTGAAAAGCTTCTAAAAGACCAAGTAGCAAAATAAAGAGGTTTTCCTCGAGCATCAACAGTGGAAATTGTTCTAGAAGTGTATGCAGAGGACAATGGTGACGGGTGCAAAGTCCAGACTTTCCAATTCTCTTTGGGCTTTAAAAAGCCACAAATAGAGCTCTTTGCCCCACAACTAAATTTGTGAGCCTCAAATTAGCATTAAATGGAATAATTTGTATGTACTCTCTTCCTTCATATGTTTACCTATTTTTTTTAAATATCTAGAATTCTGTTAAAGGTATCCAAGGATTCAGCAAGCATGCCATGCTTTGTATTTCTAGTATCACTAAAATGCACATTTCTATAGATTGTTGAGAGCTACTGGTAACAATGAAGAAGTCTGTAACTGAAGCTTGAAGCAAGGTATCAGAGGACACTATGGGGACCAGAAAGATGATTCTGGCCAAGTCTTTGCATCCCTTTTCCTCCAGTTCGCCAGACAACCAGCCTGAAGAACTTAGAGCATCTTCTCTGCGGACCCTGGTTCAAACACACAGGCGTCCTTGACATGGGTACCACTTTTCCAAAGGGAAGGAAAGTCCCTTAAAAAATCAGATGGCTTCCTCTTGCCCCAACCCCGATGTCCCCTACCCCCTATGTTCTGTCCAGAAGAAAAATCCCTCAGCCGCAATGGTTGTTTTTATTAAATTCTCCTCAATAAAAAGCTCAGGCAGGATTTATTAGGTACTCAGGGCGGACGTTTAGTATTTCGCCAGTTATTAAGTGAAAATCAATAGAAAGCAAAGAAAATGGAACTCACTGCACTGTTAGCGCACCCGTTGTCGCCCAGATATTATGTCGGCTGTCTCGTAGATTCATGACAGACGAAAGAGGCCGGGAGAGAACTTTCTGCTTACATTGCACGCGCCAAAGTGGGGTTATTCATTAGAGCAGGCAGCCGGCCAGATGGATTTCCAGTTCGGGTTTACCATTTATCTTTAAAACGCCTGTATCGAGTGAGAAAGAACACTGATATTATGTGATATCAATGGCAGGTTTATGTATCTAAATCAGGATTTATTGTTATTTTGTTCCAAAGACCTTTTTTTCTCAAGAAATACCATTTCACTGGAAGAAAATAATAGCTAAAACCTTGTCAAAGATAACCTTTCATGCTGTCCGTGCAGCACTAGCTGTAAAACAAATAGAACCTGGTATATAAATAGTTTTAACCATATCCTTACAAATCATTTCTTCTGAATCTGTTTCTCCCATTTCAATATGTGTGTGTGTGTGTGTTTTAAATACCGCAAACATGATTTTTGGTCATTTGAAGTTTTCTTTGCCAGGAGTTTACATAATGTTAGCAATTGTTAGAGTCGTGTTTAAAAGGTTTGGCTGTTTTATGTACTTCCATGGAATGCTACTTTTCCAAAAAGCATTCTTTGGAAAAGCAGAGTGGTCTCTTCTGATTCTTTTCTTTCCTTACCTTAGAATAAGCTTTAGAGTCAAAACCACTGATCACTTTTTTTTTTTTCCAAATTATTTCAGGGTCTTCAGAAGCAGGGATGTGTTTTCCTTTCACTTCAATGGACCTTTCGACAGCTTCTGAGTTTTCTATTCCTTCTCACTTAAAGGCTGGATTATAGTCGACCTGATCAGGTTGGATCTTCCGTCAGTCTTGTTAAGTAACTAAGCTGGTCAAATGATAGAATGAACCCCTATGCCTTCTTTATAAATTGCTCAGAAGAAAAAAATGCAATCCGCATTTGCAAAATGTCATTAGTGACACTATGATGAGGAAGGAAAACTGATGCCTGTGTTTCGGTTGAAGCAGCTACTAATAGAACGTGTTTTTAACCCGCCTTAGTTTTGCTCTTTTTTTCTTTATGTTTGGGAAAAGGGACTGTAAATTTAGCTCTATACAGACCAATATCAGATGGTACCCAAATACAGATGGTTATTTAAAGATCAAAATTCACTTAAGTGACACCAACTTAGAATAGTTCTCTAAAGCTTTTTGCTCCTCTTGAACAAAAGTGATGTTATAATAGAATTTTTAAAAGTATTCGAAGGATTCTGATTCTTTTTTAAACTGATCTCTTTCTTTATCAAACCAGGTAAATGCATCAAATTTTACCAGAAATCTTTTCTTGCATTTTCCTATTTAGACATGGGCACAAGTTTTCTGTTTTTAAATGTGTCAATAATCCAAACTGTATTGGCACATAGACGCTATTCTGAAATAAAAACACGGGAGGATCTTTCTGCTTTTCTTGTTCCTTTAGAAAGGTCATTCTTAACTTTTCCTGTGTGTGTAAAGCATCTGTAAGTAATTATATGTGTGTATCTGGACCTGTTGATGAGGAAGTGAGAAAGACCAGTGTGGTTAAGAAGTGGGTTCTAAAGTTACATTAAGTTCAACTCCCAACTCTGTCATTCACTGGCCATATGATTTGGGCAATTTGTCATAGTCCTGCACCTCAGTTTTGTCTTCTGTATAATGGACATAATAGTCTTACAGATTTTCAACTAGGAATAAATGGGTCAACATATGTAAGGTTCATAGAGTACTGTGGTTCTTGTTGTTTAGGCACTAAGTCATGCCCAACTCTTTTACCACCCCATGAACTGTAGCCTGCCAGGCTCCTTGGCCATTGAATTTCCTAAGCAAGAATACTGAAAGTGGGTTACGATTTCCTTCTCCAAGGGATCTTCCCAATCCAGGGATTGAACCTGATTCTCCTGCTTAGCAGATGAGCCCCCAGGGAAGCCCCCAGGGTAGGGTTTCCCTCAAAACTCAGTTGGTGAAGAAGCCCCCTGCAATGCGGGAGACATGGGTTCAATCCCTGGGTAGGGAAGGTCCCCTGGAGAAGGCAAAGGCTACCCACTGCTATTCTGGCCTGGAGAATTCCATGGACTGTACAGTCCATGGCATCGCAAAGAGTCAGACACAGCTGAACGGCTTACACTTTCACTTTCTTTCACAAAATATAGAACATAAGCTTTCCCATTTTAATATTTTAGTTTCCTAACAAAATAGAATACAATCCCACTGGGGACTCAATGAATATAGCTTTCCCCCTATTTCCTCATGTATTTGAACTGTGAAGAAAGATATAAAGTCTTCAGTTTTAGTCATAATGAGAATTCCACTTAACCAAAATTTTGTATTAAGTACATTTATTTTAAAAGACGCTTTTCTTGTGGTTTCAACATTCAATCTGAAATAATAACAGCAACAATAATAGTCAATGAGGATAGCTAAAATACTGATTTATCAGTAGCTGCAGTGATACAGTAGCCATTAGGCTTAATGTTGAGCGGGGACCTATTTATAGACGTCGTCTTAATTCGTTGAAAACAATGTCTGGTTATTTCATTATCTAACAATTAACATCAGTAACATATGCAGCTATGAGAAAGAAATGATGCCACTAATTAATATGACTTGGGCAATTTGAAAAAGAAAACATTAGAGCCAAGAAAAATCCAAGTCGATGACTCGGGTCCCTTGCCCACGTCCATCACGTCACTTGAACACTTGCCAAGACTGTTTGACTTTGACTTTACAGAGTTAGCCCACTAGCCTTTCATCTTGCTTCCCCTCTCTGAATGTTGCTGCTGCTGCTTCTGCTGCTAAATCGCTTCAGTCGTGTCTGACTCTGTGTGACCCCATAGACGGCAGCCCACTAGACCGCAGCCCACCAGTCTCCGCCGTCCCTGGGATTCTCCAGGCAAGAACACTGGAGTGGGTTGCCATTTCCTTCTCCAATGCATGAAAGTGAAACGTGAAAGTGAAGTCGCTCAGTTGTGTCCGACTCTTAGCGACCCCATCCAGGCAAGAGTACTGTTTCTTAATTGTGCAGCGGGTATACTCTGCCTTTTTTGTCCCCACTCCAGTGGAGAGCTGAAGGAAGAAAGTGGAAATCATTTATCCAAAGAAAACACTTCCTATCCTCAAGCTGGTGGGGAAATTGATATAATTTTAAACACAGTGTTGTTATGAAAGAGTAACTATTGTCTACTTTCATGCCTGTGCCTGGGTACTCCACATTGTTTCAACAAAACTGTGTGGGTGTTAACAACAGGGGCACGGTGTAAGAGCTGCCATCAGACTGCCTGTTCTAGCTCCCACTCTTCCTCTCCAGATCTGCAAGACTTGGGCTAGTGGTTTAGGTCTAGTCTTGCTCAGGCTCTTCATTTGCTGCATTGAGATGACAGCTAGTCCCCACTTATGCCCTAACTGAGATAAATAGCACTTATTCATGTATCAAGTGAGGCCATACATGTAAATTATACAGTGGCACCTAGAAATACTCAATAAATACTTTTGTTACCATTTTTTCTCTAAGGGGGCAAAATGATGGTGGTCCGTATTCTGATGCTGAAGCTAAAGCTCCAATACTTTGGCCACCTGCTGAGAAGAGCTGACTCATTGGAAAAGGCCCTGATACTGGGAAAGATTGAAGGCAAAAGGAAAAGGTGGCAGAAGATGAGATGGTTAGAAAGCATCACCGACTCAATGGACATGAATTTGAGCAAACTTCGGGAGATAGTGAAGGACAGGGAAGCCTGGCATGCTGTAGTCAATGGGGTATCAAAAATCGGACATGACTGAGTGACTGAACAGCAATACTCTGATAAGTCCTTGACCTCACTGAGCTCATGGTTGCTCAGGCAATTCACATAAGCACCCAGGTAACTCCCATATAGTAGGATATTGGAGAGGACAATCCAACAGTTCATTAAGACACAGGGTGGGTGTGGGAAAGACTTCCTTGTGGAAACGATACCTAAGCTGTAAAGTTAATGAAGGTAGGGATCTTCTGATCACTGTAGACCTGTGATGTCCAAGGGAAATCTCTGCAGGGATGGAATAATCAATAACAGCACCATCCAAGATGGTGGCCACTAGCCACATATGATGACTGAGTGCCTAAAATGTGCCAAGTGCAAGCTACATTTTTAATGCTATTTCATTTTAATTTTTTTTAGTTTCAATTTCAATAGCCACTTCAGGTTAGTAGCTAATGTACGAGGTAGTGCAGCTCTAGACAGAGAGAAAAACTCATGTGAAGATGCAGAGGTGAGGGAGTTCTTATACTTTTAAGACCTGATATTTTGAAGAGAAGATTTATGAAGGACGAGAGTTTCAGAAATTAACAGAGGCAATTCACGACTTACTAAAAAGTTCAGGCTTTCACTGAGGGCCATGGAAAAGCCATTGAATGACAGTAAGGAAAGAGATGTGATCAGATTGGCATTTTAGTAAAACCACTTCAACTGCTGTTATAAAAATATCTAGAACTATTAGCATTTTATATTAACAAACTTTTCTGATACCTCAACCTCATTTACCCTTCCAATCAACTATATGAGATAGATTTATAACACATCTCCCATCATACAGCTTTACATACCTGTCTTCAGCTTAGCAATTTATGTTCATACCATGACACACTCCCAGAAGACAGAGTTGACAAAAGTAAAACATTCGCCTGATATTTGTGCACAAATTCAGGCATAAGGATTTTTGATGAATCAATTTGGAAATGGCACCAGGTTAAAGTAAAGTGTGTTCATCACTCAGTCAAGTCTGACTCTTTGCAACCCCATGGACTATAGCCCACCAGGCTCCTCTGTCCACGGAATTCTCCAGGCAAGAATACTAGAGGGGGTTGCTATTTCCTCTTCCGGGGATCTTCTGATCCAGGGATCAAACCCTGGTCTCCTGCATTGCAAGCAGATTTTTTACCCTCTAAGCCACCTGGGAAGCACCAGACTACTTCAAAGAGATGTTGAAGATTTTTTTCCTATAATGTGACCTGATTTGGAGGGTGTACATCTGTCTGGCTGTGACCTGCGGGCTGCCCACCATCCTAGCACGTGTGTGATCTCCTCCGGCTGTTGGTGGTGAGAGGGATGAACTTGCCTGTGCACACAGGAGCCGTGATGATGCTGGAGCAGACTCGCCCTGCTTCACGAGCATTTCCTTTCCCTCACATGTGCATCTCCATCTTCTCCTCCCAGACTAGTTGAAAAGAGAACCCAGCCTAGACAAGGCTGGCCACGGCCATATGCCGCCAGGCCACGGTTGCTGACCTGACTCTCCATGTCAGGTCTGCAAAAATAAAAGATGGCACCTTTCCAAGTAGAAATGAGGGAAGAGCACAGTCACCCCATGCTGAGATCACCCCTCACAGACACACACAGACACACACACACAACTTTCATTCAGCAATTCTCTCGGTTAAAACATTTTGAAAAAAACACTAACATCTAATTTTATTAGATCAAGTCATTTTCTCACTCTTTTAAGGCAGATTATTCATAAAATCATAGTTCCTTTAAAAAAAAAAACTACAGGGAATGTAAATGCTGCACTAATTTAATTACACACTGGCTCTGTAAGACACTAATGTAAATATTCTGGTGAGGAGGCCTAAGACACTTGAAGTAATTACTTAAGGACTCCCTTTCAAAGAATCTCTCCCTTTTTTATTAAATGCCTTTTAACATTAGCACTTTCTTCCTGACAAATTAAATGAAATTTCATTACTCTCCCTGACTTAATGGCATGGGGCTCCTGCCGAGGTGTGAGTTAACCCTCCCCGGACAGCTGACAAGGGCTCCTCCGTTCAGTCAAAATGCCACTGTCCTCACACGCAGGAGAAAGGAGGCCCCGAAGAATCCTTTGTGTTTTCACCAGAGTGTCCGGAATCCTTCATCTCTTCAGTGTTTTTTCAGCTGTGAGCCTAACAAAAACTTAAAAAAAAAAAAAACACAGCAAAATTGCTGTTTCCCAGTCTTCTCCAGTTCAGAGCAACAACATTAAAAAATAAAAATAATGTAATCAACTGAGACCCTAATGATGGCCATGTCAAGGGCAATAACAGTAGCAAACAGTTATAGATTATGAATTTATAAATACACTCTAAGTCGTTTACCTCTTTAAACTCATGTAAACCCTGGCAAAAATACTAGAAGGTAAATACCGATTTCTCTGATATCTGAAAGTAGAGTATTCCTCTGAAAACTTTTGCAAACTGAAATGATGTAAACTGAAGAGGCACCTACCTTAGGATACAACTTGCAGATGGATGAGCAAAATACACTGAGATCAAGCCCAGATGCTTACAGACACAGAGCAGTTCCCTCATCCCCAGATGCTGAGTGTTGTTCCAGGGAAGGAGCTTGGTGGAGACGTACTCTCTCTAATTGGGGTGTGGATTACCTCTAGAAGGGGTCTCTGCAAAACAGATGCTGAACACTAATTTCACCCCCCTCCCCTTTTTTTTTTCCTGTAAAGCAGGAATTCTCTTTGAATTTCTTTCTGTTAGCAAAAATAGGTGACTCATGCGAAGTCATTCAGAAAAGTGAAATGGTGTAAAGCAAGCCTTCAAAAATTGGGGAATACCAGAACTATTAATATCCCCAGTCTAAAAGGAGGAAATTAACATGTAGAGTGGGCAAGCCCCTGACTCGGGGTGACAGAGCTAACACGCACCAGAACTGAGATTCAACCCAGTTGTGCAGTAGTCATCACACATTTTTGCACACACAACTACTGAATCCTCAAGCCTGGACAGACTCAGAATTCCTCCCATATCCCTTTTTACATTTGTGCAAACTAAGAAGCATCCGTTACACAACAGACCCAAGATCCTGCATCTCAGCTCCTTCCAGGGTCTCGCCCCAGCCATGGCTCCAAAACAGCTGTGTCTCAGAATGAAGTTTCCAAAAGATGAGTCCTGGAAAATTTATTTCTAGATCTGCTTTATTAAACCTGTGAAGAAAAAAAATAGTAACTTAATCTTGAAATAAAATAAAGGAAACATTACTGGTAAGATTGGATTTATTCTTAATAGGTTAGGGATCAAGTTTTAAAAGTCGGAGAAAATATAGAGTAACTACTCAGGAACTATGGAGCTGAGGTTCTTATTCCACAGGATTCCATATGAACCAAGAATAAATCCAGGTCTACTTTTGTTAAAGTGGTCAAGAAAGCTTTTTACAAAACTAAACCAGCTAAAATTGTTCTACTTTGAGAGATATAGCATGGTTGAGGATATGCCAGAGAGAGATTACTGAGACAAGGTTGATGCTCATGAGAAAGGTCTGAGAATGGGCTCTGTAACCCATGTCCCTGGCATTTTTTATTTCACTTTTTGGGAAAAAAAAAAGTCCTATTTTTCTGCCCATCAAGTTTTGATCCACTATGTTTGAAGACTATGTGTTACTTTTTGCTTAGACCTATTTTTCCTTCTCACTCTCTAAAGCGGGGTTTAATTTTACCCTATCTTCTTTAATTTCTTCCTGTTCTGTGGATTATATAGATGCATGATGAAAGAACATTTTATTTGGTTAACTTTGAATTTCAAGAGACAGAGCCAACCTTTAATGAGACTGCACTACGATTTTGTTTCCCTTTTCTCTATGTGACCCAGTGATATTTCTCTTTGGCTGAAATTGTTTTCTTGAAGCACTACCCTTTTCCTGTCCTTGTCTCCAGTAGCTCGAACTTCCCCAAATCATGCTGTATCTTCCCTAAAGGGTGTCCTTTCTAAGACCTCAGGCCATGTGGAAGAAAAATAATCAGCTCCAAGTTCAGAAGACACATGTTACAAGGAAGAATTTTGGGTTTTTTTCCTCTTCTTGGTTGTTCTTAAACATATGTAGTTTGGGGGGATCAGCATGTTATTGTTTTGAAAGAAGCAAGGGCTTGAGTTTATTTTGGTGCATCTATCACCAAAAGATCCAGATTTTGAGGGGCTGGATTAGTTTCTTTCCTCTTGTGAGGTCCAGGTAAAACTTCACTCCCTCCATGGCCAGGCGCTTCTGACAAGCAAAAATCAAGGACCCAGAATAAGTTTTTTTATCTAAAAAATGTGAACTATCCCAAAACAAACATGAAAAAGCGCAGCTGCCAAATTCCACAAGTAAAAAAGAGTTGAAGGTTGAGACAGTGCAGGATCTCGCTGGGGAGTAATGGGTAAAGTTTGGCCAGCTGCCCTTAAGGCCTTCAGGGACACTCAATCCAATTGCCATGTCTTAGCAGATGTGAATTTCAAGGTTACACCTGGGTGTTCAAGGGCAGGGCCAAGTGTAATCGGCACTTAGATCATAGATTAATCTTATTTGCCATCTATTAGGTTTGATTCCTCTTCCCTCTCTCCCTCCCTAAAGCCAGGATTATTGTGATAGTTTAAGATAATGGATTCTAACAGGAAGAAAGGTCACACAGGCATGGAGATTTGGAACCTTAAGATAATATGATTAATCTAAAAGCTTCTTTCTCAAAGGGGAGGGAGGACTTTTCATATGTCTAATTGAGAGAGGAGGGCTGAAAGACCAGGAAAGAGCAAGAGAAAAGGGAGTGCAAAGGAACTGAGTCTTTGTCAACAACCGCAATTAATTATCATTGTCAGGATGATCTTTCATTAGTTTTCACACTAATAAGATAGATTTGCCTCGTGCCTGAAGCTGATAAAACCTTATTGGCAATGTTGATAAGACTATGTCAGTATGGAGAGGCATTCATGAATATCTTCATCTTATTTTATTTTTCTAGTTTTCCAAAACTCAATGACTCCGTGGATTTTGCTAAAAGTAACTACATCTGGGCCCTGAGGTGCAGGAAAAGTCCTTAACACAGTGGTTGGTGTATGTAGCAATAAGTAAATGCTGACCATGGTTATAAATGTCACAAAACACATGAGTGAATATTATATACAGGATGCAGTTTGCTCCATCTCTTTTAGATATTTCCAGGTAACCCTAAGCAACAAACATGGAGAGGCCCACAGAAAGAAAGGCTGCTAATATTTATGTGTTAATCATGATGGATCAAGAATCTAGGCTTCTAAAAAAGAAACCGTTATTCTTGGTCCATCTGCAAAAAAATGGAACTTATATGTGATTTTCTACTCTCTTATATTTTTCCATTCTTCTAGGAGAAATTGTTTTGCTCTTTAGTTATGGTAACCGCTAAATAGTTTTCATCATTGTGGCTCACTGTTACTTTGGTGTTATTTAAATGTATAGAAACACTTGTATATCCTTTTGCTTTATATACAGTTTACTCGATATGCACATATTATAATGTTTTATATATATTACATATAATATATAATTACATATATTTTCTTATATATATTTATTGATATATGCATCCTATGGGGTTTCCCCAGTGGCTCAGCTGGTAAAGAACCCAACTGCTAATGCAGGAGACATAAGAGATGTGGATTCAATCCCTGGGTCCAGAAGATACCCTGGAGAAGGAATTGGCAACCCACTCCAGTATTCTGGCGTGAAAAATGCCATGGACTGAGGAGCCTGGCGATCGCAAAGAGTCAAACACAACTGAGTATGTGCACGTGTGTACACACACATATTGTAATGTTATATAATTAATATATAATTATACAATAATTAATATATATTACACAGTATAATATATATTATGACATTATATTATAACACTATGATGTGTATATCAAATATCTGTTTATATATATGTATATAAGAGATGTATCTTTTCCATTCAATTCAATTCTCCCTGCTTTCCTCACTTTCTTTAACTAAATAAAAATGTGCTGTTGGATTGTTTAAGGCGAACAACAGAGGAGAGGGATAGCTCTCTACTGTAGCTGACTCCTTCCCAAAGGCTCCGAGTTATAGCCTTAGGGAAAGAAATATGAGATTTTAATTTGTAATTTCATAAACAGATACTTTCTTTTACCACGTGGAGCTCCCTTGATTCCTTCACAAGGAATAAAAGCAGGCATGTGGTGTTTCCTTAACCAAGATGTTAGACAGAATAGAGAGGAGGCCATTCCTGGATTTAGGGAGCCCAGCACAAGGAAGGCACGCCGGGTGTCAGCATAGTTAGCACATAAGACAGGCTGCTTCATATAACTTGTGAGATGATAATAGATGTCTGTCAGCATCCTGGGAGATTCTCAGGGCTCTGTACAGTGTTAAAGCTATAGGAAATAATTACTTCTCAGTACAAATCCTACAGCCTTGCATGAGGACCAGCTGCCATAGGAGCAAAAACGCTTTTCTGCAAATCAGACTCACCAACAGTGGCTTCAAGATGAAGTGCAGAGAAGCTAGAATAAATTGATGTTGAACATATAGAAAAGTAAAACACTTTCCTCTGGGTGAAACTTCTCTTCTTATGAACTTTTTGAAACTTCTCACTAGGTAATGCTGTAATTCATGAACTACCCAACTGGAAAATGTAGTAGTCACTAATTTCTTCTGTAGCTAAGGGGGTGGAAGAAAATATACTTGTAATTTCTGGAATTTAAAAAAAAAAAAAAAACCAGAAGAAGAATTGCTTTCTCATTCTCTAAAGCTAAATTTTGATTATTAAAAAAAAAAAAATCAGCTTTCAAAAATGTGTAAAATGGAGCATTGCGGAATTGCAGACTCAGAGAAATTAGTCAATTCCTGTCCGTTTGTTTAAACTGGTTGAGATTGAAATGTTCCAGGTTTGCCTGTGGTATCAGTTCTTCAGTGTTTTGTTTCATTTCGATTTGTAGTAAGTGGAAAGAGAAACAAATAATGAGGGCCATATCCTATTGCTTCTTTCCCAGTGACCACCAGAAAATCCAGCAAAACAAAAATGAAGAAAATACCTGCTTTGCCTGCTCAGTTTCTTCTGAACTGAGAGGTTCCGAGGGAACTGGTGGGATTCTGGTCTGTTAAGACTCTTTCCTACCCTAATCTCACTCCCACTTTCTGATCTTCCTTATCCTCAGAAAGAGGTGTTGGTGTTCAGCAACCCCCATACATCACAGCTTTACCTAATATATGATGTGTTTATTCTTCCCAGGCCTCAGGCTGTATCACTCTCAAATGACTGACAACAACTCTGAAATGAAGTGGGCCCAAAGTGGCCTCTAATAGGTATGGGATGCCTCTCTAGTCAAACATAAAGCAAATTAATGTGCGCCCCTCCTGCACCTTCAGTCTGGAAATGTCATAAAGTAATAAGCAAGGAACCCTTCGCGATGTGGAAGGCTGGATTTCAATCGATTTACATATTAAAGGGACAGGCCACATTTCATTTGCTCTAATATCAAAGGTATAAGTTTCTAAACTCTAAGGTCGGTTTTTCCTAAAGTAGTCCTGATTGTAGACTGAATGCAAGGATGAATGATGACACAAATGCCGTTATATATCTGTCTCATTTCCTGTTGTTTAGTTGTAAAGAATGAAATCAAGCAAAGACTTAGGAATAATTTATATTGCTATGTGTTATCAGTGTTTATATGATATCAGAATGTATGTGTGCGTGTTAAAAAATAGTGTAGGAAAATACACTGAAGAAGAAAATACAGAAATATCATTTGAATTTAATATATTTTTAAATGTTTCTATAATTTTGTTTTTATCCCGTTCCACCAGTGCTGGGGAAAGTGCTAAAAAAAAGTGATAGCCTTAATGATAGATTGCTGCAGAAGACTAACAAAAACAAACTCAAAATTTTTATGAAACTTTGAACCTCTAATATCCTAAAATATCTGGCATAAAAATATATCACAGAGCCATCTACTCTGTGACTGTAAAAGACTTCTTATGCCTGATTTCCAGCTCGCTTTGGTAAATTCCTTTGCTTTCCATTTATGTTTGATATGACTATCCTGTGATGTTAGTTAAAAGACTAGTAAGTAAGTTACGTGTGAAAAGAAAGTATGCCCACACAGATTCTCTCTCCTATCTCTCTCAAAAACACACACATCCACAGCCACACACATACACACACCACATGATGCAATTTTAGGTTATCTCTTTTGAAAGCAAAAAAAAAAAAAAACCTGAGCATGCAACTTAAAATTGGTAATACAAATGAGTATACAACAGAATTCGTTGTTTTGTTCTTCAGTTGCTGCTAGGATGTCTTAAAAGAATTATTTATTTCAAATATTTTGAGTCAGTTTACAAATAAAGTACAATGTAAGCTTTCTTCTGAATGAAAGTTAGGCAATTCATCTCTTATTAAAGAAACTGAGAAAGTTTTGCAAACCCTGATTATTTTAAGTAGGAAGAAAGAAGTTTAGGAACTTATCTGCAGACATTTTCAATATTTGGTTTATTTTTACTTATTTTTATTTTTTTCTTTTTAACTTCCCCTAGTTGATTACAAACAAATGGAATTAAAATGCAGCTTCTAAGGAAAACTTTCGTAACACAAAGCCAAATGTCGCATCAAAATGTGAAAGTAAAACAAAGCTGAATCTGGCATAGAACATATTTTATTAAAAGAAACTAATATTTTCTTAATTTTTCCTTTCTTTTAGATTATGAGATTTGCAGGTAAACTTAAAAGTTATGTGATTATCGTTTGTAAAATTAAAAGCAAACATCCCTTTCTTTCTGCTGTTATAGAAACTAAAATATTTTACTATTGTGTGTGTGCTCATTTTATGTGTGTGTTTAGACCAGCAATATTTTGATCTCTAGAACCTAGAACATTCTTTCTTGTGTAGGAAGATACTTCAGCATTCTTCTAATTATAGAACCAAGACCAAAAATACATATTTAAAATAGTTTTTTCTATAAAATAGATTCGGATTTTCTTTATAGAAATTAAAATAAAAATAGCTTACTTCCCCATAAGGAAACTCTTCTGTTGTGACCTGGGTTACAATTTTTGTGTTTTCATTAATTTTATTGATTTTGTATTTATTTCAAAGAATATTTCTACTTTTATATTTAATACGAACTTTCCATGTTAAAAAAACATTTAAGACCTTAATAAAAACTTGGCCTGATAAAGGGAACATGTGTTAGATGTTTATGCCTTAAAAAAAAATTGCTTTGTTTGTGAATAATCTTAAAAATTTAGAACACCAAGAGGGTTAAACAAAACAAAATCTTTTCAGTGCACTAAATTGTTTAACGCAGCATTACTGAAGCTTATCTACAACAATATTTTATGATATGCATGGTCACTTAAGGTCTTACATTACATGCACGTAGTTCCAGAAAGTTCTAATTAGGTGAAATCCTAGTATTGATATTTGAAGAAACTGGTGAGATTGTCTATTAATAGAAATAAAAGCCTGAGGCTGGACACTTGGGGACCTTAAAAGTCAAAAGATCTTTTTACCTGCAAGCCTCACATGGAAGAAAAAAGACCAGAATCCAAGCTGACCTTTTGGAAAAGAGAAAAAACACATATGTTACAGAACACGTTATTTTTTTAATGCATTTTAAACTGAAGTCTATCCTAAAACTCATTCACAGACTGTAGATGACATAAATTTTATAGGAGACAATCATAAGCTTTTTGTGGGGGTAAAATCATACAGACCATTATTTCTATGGACTCACAAATAGAAGATCAACTTTTAATAAAGAGATACAGCATTTTAAGTGTGTATCTTTTTAAAATCAGTCTCTCTTTGCAAGTAAAGCTTTATTACTTTGAGTTCTTGGCAGGCACTTAAAGAAAGGTCACATAATAAAACTGTGCTTATTTCTCATTGCAGAAAAACAATAAGTCATGTCTCCATCCATTATTTACCAAATTGTCTTCATTTTTCTTCACCTGCTGGGTTTATAGGAAGAAAGATAAATAATATTATAAAACTAGCCTAGATATTTTCACAATTATCCAGTTATGTGATAGTGAGCTAGTCTTCCAGAGTTGATGAGAGTAAAGGGAAGAATTTGTTATCCAAGTAATTTACCAGAAATATGTTAAAGGTAGTTTTCACAGAAAGATATATCTGGAATCACAAATGTATATGTTGGGGGAAAAAAAAACTTTTAAATAGAAAGTGGTGCAAAAAATTTCATTATACCATTTTCTTTCAAAGAAATTATATTTTTTATAGGCAAATCTTCTGTTTCAACTTTTTTCTCCTTTCCCTCTCGGTCATCGATAGTTACTGTCCTGTTTAAACTCCTCATTAAAGCAAAGAAAAATTTTAAAATCTGTTGTCAAAGAAAGCAGGGTATTTAAATGTGCTTCCTTAACTATTAGAATATCTTAGTGGTTAAGAGCCTATCCTCAAGCGCCAGAGTACAAATCTGTGCTCTAGTCCATGCATGCACTGAACTGGTCATTTAATTTTTCTATGCCTCAGTGGCCTTGCACAAGTAAAATGGTGGTAATACTGTTTATAGTCTCTGCTCTTACTTAAATTGCTCAAGATGATATAACAAGCAGGTTAAAGCTGGAATCTGAACATAGACAATTTATATTCCACAGCCCTGCTCTTAACCAAAATCTAGTATGCCTCATATTCTTTCGACTATAGGAAGGAGCTTCAAAGACAATTTTGTGCCCTTCCCTGCCACCCTACTGGTATTTTATTCAGCAGGTCCAATCTAGCTCAGCCAGTGTTTTGTCACAAATTGGATCACACAGAACTCAAATTAAGAGTCCATGCAAATGCAGGAGTGTGGAGCATCCATCATCTGCCATGGTTCAGGGAAATAATCTGGAGAAAGAACAGCCAGATGGAGAGATTTGCAAAGACAGAGACCAGGAAACTCCTGTAATTGGGACAAAGTCTCCTGGTGGCCTGAGACACTTCCAGGCTTTCTTCCTTGATGTTCGGGAGTTTTCTTGACAGCATGCCATACCCTTGGTCAGCAGAAACACTTGGCAGGTGTGTGCATATGTGTGCTGGGGAAAATCATGAGATTTAAACTAGTTTGAGTGAGTTTCTATTCTTCATATACACACAGTCCTTCAAGCATATAATAATACTTTGCTATATGAATTGAACTTTAGTGGGTCAGACGGTAAAGAATCTGCCTGTAATACAGGAGACCTGAGTTCAATCCCTGGGTGTGGAAGATCCCTTGGAAAAGGGAATGGCAAACCACTCCAATATTCTTGCCTGGAGAATTTCACGAACAGAGGAACATGGCAGGCTATAGTCCATGGGGTCACTGAGAGTTAGACACGACTGATCAACTTTCACTTGGTATTTGCTCCTTTTTTATGGTTTCCCAGTGCACATGGCATCAACTTAACATTTTCGAGCCTCTTCTTTCAGATTCATTCTTAGCTAGATCCAAAGCAGTCCCTTTCACCTCTTCCCAGTAAAAATCTCCCAGTCCTCCTTTGGGGCTCCAGCATCTTTGTTTCTGTTCAGCACTTTCCTTCACATTCATTCCTAGATTTTTTAGGTAATCTCCTGCTCAACTCAAAACTCAACAAACCATTTCCTCCTCTGCAATTTCTTTCTGAATAAGTCAGGAAGGATTAATCATTCTGCTGTTCATATCGATACAATACATACACACACACACACACACACACACATATATATATATATAATTTTTTTTTGCTGTAGTATCATCATTGGAGAAGGAAATGGCAACCCACTCCATTATTTGTGCCTGGAGAACCCCATAGACAGAGGAGACTGGCAAGCTACAGTCCATGGAACTGCAAGAGTCAGACAGGACTCAGAGACTAAACCACCACCATCTTATCATTAGTTTTTAAAGTGTTTCCCTTCCAAGGGCAGGGACTGGGCACCTTTTCTTTTTAACTCCATCACTTAGAATGGTCCTTGGAGCAAAATAGGTGCTCAGAAGAAAAAAAAATCTGTTTCTGTGTGACTAAACTTGTCAAACATCATGGGAAAATTATTTATGTATATATGAAACTCTGTGAATTCTACAAACTACGTCATCAGAAGTGGCATATATATAGCCACTCTATATAGCATATAGTACTTGGGGTAATCACCAAATACAGTAGTTAATGAAAATGGAGAAATATATTGAAATGAAGTTTTTTTAAAAGCTAAAGGGCAGACTAGTGTTTATTTCCTTTTTCCTTATGAACTCTATATAGCATATAGTACTTGGGGTAATCACCAAATACAGTAGTTAATGAAAATGGAGAAATATATTGAACTCTATATAGCATATAGTACTTGGGGTAATCACCAAATACAGTAGTTAATGAAAATGGAGAAATATATTGAAATGAAGTTTTTTTAAAAGCTAAAGGGCAGACTAGTGTTTATTTCCTTTTTCCTTAAAACTAAAATATTAATTAAAAGTAAACAACTTACAAGCTTAGCTTTTTGAATGAAACTTACTTATTCAAACCAGAAGATGGATTCATTCTTTATATTATTAAGAAATATGCATATTATGTGTGTAGTTGTGTATAAGATTTTAAAATATAAAGTATACATTATTTTCCTCAATTCAGTAAAAAATGATCTTAAGGACTTACTTTTACTTATTCTATTATAATGAACACAGTGCATTTGGTAATTATATATAATTGTATTACTATAAACAGTTTACTAATTGTATTATTATAATTGTGTTATTTACTAATTGTATTATTATGAGCATTGAACTGCAAGGAGATCAAACCAGTCAATCCTAAGGAATATTCATTGGAATATTCTTTGGAAGAACTGATGCTGAAGGTGAAGCTCCAATACTTTGGCCACCTAATATGAAGAGTGGACTCATTTGAAAAGACCCTGATGCTTGGGAAAGATTGAAGGCAGGAGGAGAGGCTCCTCCTTCATCAGACAGAGGCTGAGATGGTTGGACGGCCATTACTGACTCAATGGGTGTGAGTTTGAGCAAGCTCCGGGAGGGGTGAAGGACGGGAAGCCTGGCGTGCTGCAGTCCATGGGGTCTCAAAGTCTGACACAACTGAGCGACTGAACAACAGCAAACAAGCATTTTACATATTATATGACATATAATTTATAATAAAACAAAAGTATATAGTATTGTATATTGCTAGGACATATATTCTATAAAAATCTCATTTTCCATTAGTGCTTTCTCTGTCTTTTCCTGGTAATTGGGAAAATCACAGAACATTCCGGACTAGCAGTCAGGAGACGTTGGCCTGGCCCATCAGCCCACTGCAGTCTGCAGCACAGGCCTCCTCTTAGCTCTTCCCTACTTAAGTCTGAAGGTTGTTGTGAAGATAAAATAGGATAATGTGCATGCTAGTGCTTTGAAAAGTATAAAGCACTATATAAATGTAAGATGTTATTGTAAAAGGGGGCTTAAAACTATAGCATAAAAAGACTTGTTATAAAAATAAAAGTGACTCTAGTCACTTATTTTTATGAGGTACTTTTCTCTCTTTGGAAAAATATAATTTACTAATTCAAGAGAGAGCTATTAATTTCTCAGTCCTTCACAGCTGTTAAAGCTGGGATGATGACTTCAATTCAGTTTACAAATGGAGTGGGCATACTGTAGGGGAATGTTACTCTCAGGTTACATATCAATGGAATTAAATTAAATTAATGAAAAGACAAGAAAATCCTGTGTAGATAAACAAGTAACTCATCCCCAGTGAGGTCTAGTCAATGTCTGAATGAGGCATCAGTTGAAATATATTCACTTTTGCACATCTCTTTTCCATGCTTCTTCAGATTTTATTTGGAAATTATTTCTAAAATATGATTCATAAAAATAATATCTGTATGGTAACTGTAACATTACGGGAAAAAATATCAGGCTTTAAATTCAATGGGTAGTAGTGAGCCTCTATGTATCTACAATAAAATATCAAAGAGAGCACTTCATGATTTTATACAATGTTTCCAGAACCCACAGCACAAAACTTTCAGTGTCAGAAGTTAATCTTAAATGGTGAAAGGTGGACAGCTGAACTCATGGCAATAGATACTTTTAATTAGATAAAGTTATTCTCCATACTTTGATATTTGACTATTATATCAAACTGCTTTGGATTTTTTAAAATAATTTCCAAAATACAATGATAGATCAAAGTATAGAGTGTAAGAAAAAGAAAATCTCTAAAGGGTATGAATCTTCATTCATTCTGTAGTTATTATCTGATTCAAGCTTCCTGATAATCTGTGATAATCTGTTGCTGACAACAAATTCTGTTGGGTTATTGTAGAGGGAGAACTCTCAGTAATCTTAGGGAAATTTGGGAACCTCTCTATGACACTATTTCTTTATTAGCAAATGGAGGCATTTATTGATACTTAATTTTTAAGCTCTTTGTAATGCTTTGAAGAGTTAATTGTTATAACCAAATTGCATAACTTTAACAAATGTAGCTTTTATTAATATGCCATGATGCCATGTATGTATTTATTAGGAGGGATGTATACTTGTGGCATGCCATACAACTTACTGTAAATAACTCTTTTGTCATTTTATTGATAACTTGTAGGAAGGTAAAGGGCACATTAATAGAATCTGCTAATGGCAAAAAAATAAGGATATCAGAAATTAGATAGATGACTTGATACCAAAAATAAACTCAAATTAAGAGGATGAAACTTACAAAGATATAGGACCTTATACTTAGGTTTCAAAATCCAAATTTTGAAAAATAGGTTAGAGAATATTTGACTTAGCAGTGGTAATGCTATCTATATCTGTCTGTCAGTTTATTTTTCTATCTATAAGCTAAAAGAGAAAATTACTTAAGGCTTAAGTTAAGGGTAAGTATTATTGAAGAGATATGGCTACAAAGATATTAAGATTTGAGGGAATGGAATATAATATTCATTCTGAAATAGTCCTATTGTACCTGAAACCTTAAAACTGTTCAGACAAACTTGGGAATATTTTGTACAGTTGTGGTACCAGGTTTTTTTTTTTTTTTTTTGAGGAAAAGAGACAAACTAGAATATTAGAAAAGAGTAAGAAGGATATCAGTAACAAATGCCATTACATATGTATCAATCTGTGCTAAGCTTTTATTCATATTACAGCCCACTGTGGAAGGTTTCACTTTTTTTTTTTTTTTTTTTAAGATTTATTTATTTTTGGCTGTATTGAGTTTTTTTTTTTTTTTCTCTAATTTTATTTTATTTTTAAACTTTACATAATTGTATTAGTTTTGCCAAATATCAAAATGAATCCGCCACAGGTATACATGTGTTTCACTTTTACCTGTAAGTTAGGAGAGAAAAAGAAGATCCCATAACCATATAGTGAGCAAGTGCTGATGCCAGATTTGAATCTAGATGTCTACCTCCAGAATTGAGGCTGTCCGTTCCAGGTCACTCTTGTTCCTCTAATATGTGATGTATACTACAGAGACATGAGCAGGCTTCCCTCATAGCTCAGTCGGTAAAGAATCTGCCTGTGATGCAGGAGACCCCAGTTCGATTCCTGGCTTGGGAAGATTCCCTGGAGAAGACATAGGCTACCCCCTCCAGTATTCTTGGGCTTCGCTTGTGGCTCAGCTAAAGAATCTGCCTTCAATGTGGGAGACCTGCGTTCGATCCCTGGGTTGGGACAATCCCCTGGAAAAGGGCAAGGCTACCCACTCCCGTATTCTGGTCTGGAGAATATACTCCATTGTATAGTCCATGGGGTCGCAAAGACTTGGACAGGACCGAGTGATTTTCACTTTCACAGAGAAAGAGGGGTTGTTTAGCTTGGAACAGAAAAGACCCAAGGGAAATGCTGACAAGTGCCGTCAAATTTGTGAAGGTCTGTTAAGGTCAATGGGATGAAACTGCAGATGGATTTGTTATATGTGTTTAGATGGGCTAGGAAGCTTCTCTTGATGGTATAACGTGTTCATGACCGGCATAGTTTTCAGATACGGTTATTATCTCTAGCTTCTGCTGAGGAACAAAC
>NW_011494799.1:2251984-2281256 GCF_000754665.1 Bison bison bison | reverse complement strand
TCTGAATATTTTTTGTGGCAGAAATGGAAACATTTCCCTTTATAAAAACTTGCAGACCTTGTCAGCGGGAAAGACTGCCAGTCTCTACATTGTTTAGTTTTGGTATGTGAAAAATCCATTGGTTTAGTAGTCTTATTTTTAAAACTGATAACACTTTTAAGCTATTATTACTTGGTTCTGTTTCATTTAATTTAGCATTCTGGCTTATTCACCCATTTGTCTAAGGCTTTCAACAATGTGGCAGCTTAAAAATTCATTAGGAAACAAAGTTGTGCATCAGGAATCTCTTAAGATTTTGTTTCTCCCTTGCCCAAATAAAAGATTAAATAAGAAGCAAATAGACAAGCAAATAAAAAACTAAGGAGAAACTGTCTGAACCAACTTTGTCAGAGCTCTGTAAAATAACCACAGGCTTAGGGCAACCGAATGATCAGCCAGTCAAGAAAGATTTATTTTTAAAGGGAAAACTTTGTGTTGTTCTATTGCCTGCTTGACCCCACTCTTTGCCTGGCACAGCAGTGGATCTTCTACCCAGGTGCCTCTCCTGAACCAGAGGGAATGACATAGATCTTATCTACAAACCATTGTAGACACTTTTTCTAATCTTTTTGCGGGATAGCTAAAAGACTAATTTAAGTGGTAATGATCTCTATCTTGCCTGAATCAGAATTCAGACAGGAAAACAATAGACGTTGTAAAAAATGTAAGGTGACAATGGACCAGGAGATACCTGGAGCAAGTGTTTATGAGTAGACTATGCAGTAACCATCTATCTAAAGCTGGGAGGAAAAGCTAGCATAAAGTTAGAGAAATTAATACAATATTGTAAAGTAATTAACCTCCAATTAAAATAAATAAATCTATATTTTAAAAAAACATTCAAAAGCAATAATGTTTAAAAAGGAATTTACCTGGATGAAGGGGAGTTCGGGGGAGAATGGATATATGTGAGGCTGAATCCCTTCACTGTCCACCTGAAACTATCACACCATTGTTAATCAGCTATACCCCAATACAAAATAAAACATTTACAAAAAATAAAAAGGAGTTTATTTAGAAGGCCATGCACATATCCAGGCAAGATGCTTCCTCAAAAGAATCCTGTGAAAACCTAAGCTTTCACCTTGGGCTGATCCCTAAATTTAGAGCAGGCCAAAATAAACGTTGATGGAATGCCCCAGAATAGTCAAGTCAATCCACAATGAGTGGAAGAGCTCCTGAAATTCAAGGAAATTTCTATCAAAACATTATCTGAACATAAGATAAAAACTCAGAGACTTTCGTGATCGCACAGGACATAAAATAGTCTTTGAAAAAATAATTTGGGCAAGTCTCAAAAGAATAGACTATCACACTTTCAACAATCAAACACACATATACACACAAATATGCACATACAAAATAAAAACTGCATACTATCAGGGAAGCTATCAGGTTCCTGAACTACCAGGGAAGCCTGAAATCTACACATGCCATTACAAAAAAACAACTAATCAAAACAGAAAGCAGTAATAGAAAAAAGGGACAAAAACGATATAAGAGATACAAAAAACAAGTAAAAAGCAGATGTAAGACCCCTTCCACAAAATTTAAGTGTAAATGGATTAAACTCTCAATTCAAAAGGCAGAAATTGGGATAATGGATTAAAAAAGAAACACAAGATCCAACGACATGTGTCCATCTGTGCTAAGTCGCTTCAGTCGTGTCCCACTCTTTGCCTCCCTAAGGACTGTAGCCCTCCAGGCCCCTCTGTCCATGGGAGTCTCCAGGCAAGAATCCTGGAGTGGGTTGCCATGTCCTCCTCCAGGGGATCTTCCCTATCCAGGATTGAACCCTCATCTCTTATGTCTCCTGCATTGGCAGGTGGGTTCTTTACTACTGGGGCCACCTGAGAAGCCCCAGATCCCATGACACATGGTTTAAAAGTGACTCATTTTAGATCTAAAGGCCCCAAAAGGATAAAATTGAAAATAGAAAAGATTTTCCAGGTAAATAGCAACCAAAGAGAGAACTATGGTGACTATATTAATATCAGACAAAATAGACTTTAACAGCTCTTCTTAGAGACAAAGAGGAAAATTACATATTGATAAAAGGGTCATCATGAAGACGAATCAAGTATAAGTATATATGCACAGAGCCCCAAAAGATACCAAGCAACACTGGCAGAATTGAAGGGAGAAACAGACAATTCTGTAATAGTCTGAGGCGTCTGTACTATACATTCAAAAGATATCCTCTTTCCCAGGTGATGATTATGTAAATTCACCCACATTCTCCATCCCTTTCTTTCCTTCTTCCCTTTTATTATCATTAAGAAATGCTCCCTACTCTTATCACATATTTGTGAATTGTTCAGTTTTCCTTTTCTATTGATTTTTAGTTTCATTTCATTGTGATTGGACAAGATACAATGTTAGCAACCATCTCTTTAAATTTATTCAGATTTGTTTTGTGGCATAAACTATAGCCTAGTGTACTCAAGAAAAACATTTATTCTGCTGTCTCTGGTTCAAGTGTAATGTATAAGTCTAATTGGTTTATAATGTCATTCAAGAACTTCATTTCCTTATAGATTTCTGTTAGAAAAAATATAATAAAGTAAAAACTTCATCAAATAATAAAGTAAATGAAGTAATAATATAATCAAGTCAAACTCCCATCAAATTTCACATCCTCCTCCATATTCCCTTCCCTTTAAACCCAATTCATGAAAGGATAGGAGTGCAAGATGTAAGTTTACATACCTAGTAATGAGGAAAATACTTCCCTGCTGGCTCAGACGGAAAAGCATCCGTCTACAATGCAGGAGACCTGGGTTCAATCCCTGGTTTGGGAAGATCCCTTGGAGAAGGAAATGGAAATCCACTCCAGTACTATTGCCTGGAAAATCCCATGGACAGAGGAGCCTGGTAGGCTACAGTCCATGGGGTCGCAAAGAGTCGGACACGACTGAGCAACTTCACTTTCTAATGAGGAAAATAAGACAGTTCTTTGTAAAGCTCATTTTTCTGAGGAAGATGTGACAGTAATATTTGACCAGCTTTGAGAGTAAGTAGAAGTTATAACGGGTTGCTTTGATTCTAATAAAATAGAACTCAATCTGATGCTCTATCGGAGAAAGCAATGGCACCCCACTCCAGTACTCTTGCCTGGAAAATCCCATGGGTGGAGGAGCCTGGTAGGCTGCAGTCCATGGGATCGCGAAGAGTTGAACACGACTGAGCGACTTCACTTTCACTTTTCACTTTCATGCATTGGAGAAGGAAATGGCAACCCACTCCAGTGTTCTTGCCTGGAGAATCCCAGGGACGGGGGAGCCTGGTTGGCTGCCGTCTATGGGGTCACACAGAGTCGGACACGACTGAAGCGACTTAGCAGCAGCAGCAGCAGCAGGTGTTCTATAAGATCCTGATACATCACTTTGACGAGATTCTCCTAGATAAATTATGGCACCCTATCCAATTTATGGCTTATTACTTGTATAAATGTTCATAAACAGCTACGAAATTTTAGATAGCTTAAAATATTTTTAAATATTTAGTCATCCCATTTCTGTAAAAAACTGGTTAAATTTTAATAACAAACCAGAATTAATATTGTTATGAACATAAAAATATATGTTTATATATATATATATGGAATCATTTAGTTAATTATTAAATTTAACTAGGGCCTTCCTGGCAGACAAAGCAAAAGGGATGCATATTGACATAGATTTCTTATTATAATATAAAGAAAATCACCTGAGAAAACATTTACTTTTTTGATGCTGTCAAGCATAAAACATATTATATAAATCTTCATCTAAGGGACATTAAGTAATATAGTGGCAATATCTTCAACTTTGAACTTCCAAAAACATGAAAGAAAAGAAAGAAAGAAAGTGATGTCGCTCAGTCGTGTCCTACTCTTTGCCACCCCGTGGACTGTAGCCCACCAGGCTCCTCTGTCCATGGGATTTTCCAGGCAAGAGTATTGGAGTGGGTTGCTGTTTCCTTCTCCAGGGGATCTTCCCAACCCAGGGATCGAACTTGGGTCGCTTGCATTGCAGATAGACGCTTTACCCTCTGAGCCACCAGGGAAGCCCATTATTCAGAAGGGCATTTCCTATAATATCCTTCAGTGAAAGCTGAGAGAAGGTATTTCTCTGTAAAGTTAAGATGACTTTACACTCTTTTTAAATTAATCTTCATTGGAGTATAGTTAATTTACAACGTTGTGTTAGTTTCTGCTGTACAACAAAATATATATGCATGTATATATATATACACACACACACTCTTATTTAGATTCTTTTCCATATAGGCCATTGCAGAGTATTGAGTAGAGTTCACTCTGCTATAAAATAGGTCCTGTTAGTTATCTATTTGATATCTAGTAGTCTGTATATGTCAATTCCAACTCCCAATGTATGCCTCCTGCAACCCTCCCCACTTTGTGACCATAGTTTGTTTTCTTGATATGACATCCATGTCATGTTATGCCACTGTAAATGGCATGATTTCATTCTTTTTTCTGGCTGAATAATATTCTATTGTATGTATGTACCACAATAATCTTTACCCATTCATCTGTTGATGGGCATTCAGGTTGCTTCCATGTCCTGGATATTGTAAAATAGTGCTGAAATGAACATTGAGTTGCATGTATCTTTTTAATTTTTTTTTCAGGAACTTATTTAGTTAGTTTTTCTTTTTTTTCTTTTTTCATTTTTGGCTATACCATTTGGCTTGTAGGCTTCCCTTGTGGCTCAGCTGGTAAACAATCTGCCTGCAATGCGGGAGACCTGGGTTTGATCCCTGGATTGGGAAAATCTTCTGGAGAAAGGAAAGGCTACCCACTCCAGTATTCTGGCCTGGAGAATTCCATGGACTGTGGAACTTCTTTAACCAGGGATCTAACCTATGACCTCTGCAGTGGAAGTACAGTCTTAACCATTGGACAACCAGGGGAGTCAACATATATTTTTTTTTAATTATGGTTTTCTCCAGATAACATTCAGGGACTCTGTTTTTAGTGATCATGTGGCAACTCTGTTTTTAGTTTTGCTCTTAACTGTGATCTGATGGTTTACTTAAATCTGAGAAAAAAATGAGGATTCTAGAGGAAGAGAGAGATGGTTTATTTGTTTTCAACAATTGCTCTGAAGCATCACATATCTGAATCTGAATTTTAGCAAGAGTTAGTGTAAGATCAATTTTTATCAGAATAGTGTTGATGGGGGCCTATGTAAGTATCTGCCTGTCTTCCAGATCACTAAATATATTCTTCAGTTGTACATATTCTGTTATTTGATCATTGGGTCAAAATCACATTGCTTTAATATTAATAATAATTTTATGATTGGAATTTCATTTCCAAAATCTTTATGTACTTCTTTACTAGATTATATAACTTCTTACATTTCTTTTTAGGATTTTAACTCACTTATTTTAATATATTTATCTATTTGCCCTATTAACTCTGTTTCCAAAACTATAATTTGTGGAGGTAGATATCCTTCTCGTCTTTGATCAGTTGTGTGTTTCTTAGACATCTGCACACATTCAATTACAGAGGCCTTCCTCTGGTTATGGTATAGACACATAAAATGAGTTGCCTGGTGAGGAGGGAACAGTATCACTTCATCTTCTGAGTATGGATATGTCCATTTCAGTCTGGGTGTCACCATACTCTTTCTCAGTGCTTTCAGAAAGATTGAGAGTTGGAGTGAGCTTGGTTCCCTGAATCCTCCTGATGTGATAACAAAAGCATCACTCCATGGGATGTGTCTTTTGCATTTCACTTTGGAGTAACCCAGGAGATAATGCCACCTTCAACATCGTATTTTCCTGATAGATTTCTGGTTCTTATCTCCTTCCTTAATCTAATTTCACATACCTTTCATCTTTCAGATTTCTTTTTAATTTCTGATGTAGTATGTTTCTGTTCTTTTTTTCAGATGTAGTTAAATTTTAAAAAAATAAAAATTGCTTTCTGCAGTTACTAGTTACTGGGGACAGGACAGAATGGGAATATTTCCTCATGTGCTCAGTCTGCCATCTCGTTCAAATCCTTCATGATTCCAATGGGATTTAGAATACTAAACAAATAAACATTTAATTAAATGGCTCCCTGAAAAGATATTTCTGATAAATGGAAATACCAAAATCTGATTTTAAACATGACCAGATTTTACTTACAGAATAATGTAAAGGATTTCCTCTATTGATTCATGAAGCTGAAAATGAACAAATCTAACATTTAAATTATGATTTTCTGTAGCTGAGATGTCTCTTTCATAGCTCATTGAGTATTTTGTAGAGTATAACTGCGTGCACAGAAAATCCTCATTCAGTGATTTTTATATGGATCTTTTCCATTTAGAAAAATAGTAGTCAAATGTTTTTATGTTCAAACCTTCTGACAATTAAGTTTTATTTTTCAGGTGATCTAAATTCTTTTTCTACTTTACAGTACTTCTCATAACAATAATGCTTATAGTAATTTAACTGAGATTTTACATTTGTAAACTGTAAAATGCTGTTAAGAAATGACACGCAATTTTAGTTTCATGGCCCACACACACAAAATTTGATCAAATGTTGTTTGATCAATTCCAATGCTTAAGGAAAAATAGAAAAAAATTCTTCCCTTTCACAGATAATATGGGAATAAGACATCAGCAGTTTTCAAACATTTCCAGTAGAATCTAGGTTACTACACCCACAATATAAAATAAGAAGTTATAGGGGACCCTCTTCCTGTGCAATATCCCAGAGCTTGGTAACTTGACTTCATTCATTTTTTTCCCTCTAATTTTTCTCTAACAAGTTCATTTTAAGTGCACATATATTCACATGCACGTTAAGGAAAATGATGTTAATCACTTTAATGTAGTTTTCTTTTCTTTCTTTTTTTTTCTTGTAAAAAAGGATCAGAAGCTGGAATAGATTATTCAAAAGACAGACATCAAGTTAAACAGGAATGTATGCTTTCAATATGAATAATGATCTCTAAAGCTGAAAAAAAAGTGCCTGCTTTCAAACATAGGTGACCTATTCAGCACTTTATGACTAGGGGAACTCAGTTTTTTCTTCTGGAAAATGGAATTGATAATATTAAATATTTGGTGAAGGGCTATTTGGATGTGGAACTGCATAAATTATACCCATGATATTGGTATCTGATAATTGCATTTCCAATAGGAATTACAATTAAGACCCTTGCAATATGACATACTTTTGATCATTTTAATTTCCTTTGTGATTGCAGAGAATGATAATGCTTTGGGGGACTTGACTCCAATTTTCACATTACAGAAGAAAAGTCTGGATAATGGAGTAGTGCAGCAGTGAGGAAGTCTTGATCTCCCATCTCCTGCTTCTCCCATTCCCATTTCTGCAGTGGGGATGCCACCTGTGTTCTGTTCATTATAAAACTTTTAGCAAGAGGCTAATGAAACGCAAAGCTTTCTATAAGACCAGGACTAGCCTTCCTATCAAATCATCTGAAATATTTATTTGCCCTCTTGAATAATTGATAGGGGCATCAGCTCTCCCGGTCAATTGATTTATTAAGGGACTGTTTGGAATTAAACAGCTTAAAGATATTAGATTTAGCAGTGATCTTGCTTGTTAGCATATTCATTTACCTACGGGAGCCCCCATTAGATATTGTTAATACATGACGTTTCCAGTCACGGCCTGGATCTCCTCAAATTGCATTAACGCCAGGCTGTTTAGCCACAGAATAACAGGTTTGATTGAGTGCTTGGGTTTGGTGTAATTAGATTTTCCTAGAAAAAGGGGGACTACTTTAATGCCATGTGCATTAAACTAGATATGTCATCAACATTACTGTAATTGGAGAACAGGACGCCGGAGACCCGGCTGCATCTGAATGTTTGTGTTTATGGCTCACCCGTCCATTCTCATAGATGGCACATAATAGCCATGCTTACTTACATATGCATGACCCTGAAAGGGGGGGTAAAAAAGAAGGAACTGACCTCTTTAATAAGCATCTCTTTTGAAAAAGGTGGAAAATTCTCATCCTGAGTAATGGGATCAATTTTTTGTTTGCTAAAACTGCCAATTATTTCTCTTACTGAAAAGGTCATGTGGCTGGTTAATCAATGATGAAAATAGTAGTGAATATATGTGGGTATGTTCAGGAATCTGATTTGCATTTCAGTCTGAAACTATCTGTTTCCGTTTCAAACTGCTGTTCTGATTAAAGGCCATAAACCATACTAGAAGAATTCTTGTTCACTAAGGCTTTCTTCTAGGAGTAACAGAGGTAAACATATAGCAAATAAAATGATTTCTGATCACTTTTCCCTAATGGAGCTGATTCACCTTGGGTGCAGAGAACACTAAACTTTGACCATCAAGGAACAATGACCCCCTATACAGCAATCCTTAGAGCAGGATAATTTAGGAGTGTAAGTAAGCTTGGTGCTAGACCAGTTGAGAAGCATCCAATCTTTCTTTTGCCTTTCCATTTCTATCTACTTTGTCTCTTCTCTGAGTTTAAGGTGGCCTTGGATCACATACATCTCAGTTGTCCACAACTTAACCTGGAGTGCTCCAGTTGGTTCTGCCTTCCTCTTTCTCTGTGTAATATCTCAAAAAAAAAAAAAAAAAATCCTAGCCTTCTCCATTTCCTTAGGTTTTTGATTACACAAAATAGCATAATACTATTTTATTTGATGTTACATGTAAATTAATACATAATAATGAAATGTATATGTAACTTTATAATTTACAAGGTTAGCTCATTTACTGCTATCACATCTACATTTTGGTTAAAGAATCTGAACACTGGGGAGATCAAGCTAATTCTATAAATTCACTCAGCAAATAGTATTAGAATCAGCATTTGAATCATTTCAATTGTTCATGCTTCTGCAAAAACCACACAACTCACATTGGGACTTGAACCCACTGTCTTTAAAATGAAATCACATACCTGGTCTCAGGACTTAATGAAGCTCAGGCTCTTTATGTCACATTGCATAAAAAATTCAGTGAGGTAAAAAGGGATAAGTAAGAAGTGGATTTATTTAGAGATACACAGCCCATAGACAGATTGCAGTCTGTCGCAAAGGATGAATTGCAAAGTGAGAGTGGCCAGGGAAGAAACATACTCCACAGACAGAAGGTGGGCCATTTCGGAAAGCAAAAGGCCTAAAAATGTGGCGGGGTCGGGGGCTAGTTTTTATAGGCTGGGTAACTTCATAGGCTAGTAAGTGGGGCTTCCCTGGTGGCTCAGACAGTAAAGAATCGAATGCAGTACAGGAGACCCAGGTTTGATCCCTGGCTTGGGAAGATCCCCTGGGGAAGAGAATGGCTACCCACTCCAGTATTCTTGGCTGGAGAATCCCATGGACAGAGGAGCCTGGAGGGCTACAGTCCACGTGGTCACCAAGAGTCGGACAGGAGTGAAAGACCACCACTTTCACTTTACTGAGTGGGAAGATTATCCCAACTGTTTTAGAGAAGGGGCAGGGATTTCCAAGAACTGGGCCACCACCCACTTTCTGGCCTTTCATGGTTGGCTTGAGAACTGTCATTGTGCCTGTACATGAACCGTTTAGCTAAAGCATTACAATGAGCCCATAATGAGGCTCAAGGTCGACTGGGAGTCCAATCTTCTGCCATCTTGGGCTTAATCAGTTTTAACCAACTATGTTTTATCCTCTATAGCTAAGTCTTTCTTTAAAGATACTAGCCTGCTCCCTTTCCCCCTATTTCATTTCCACTAAAGTATACTGTTCCCTCAACAACATTGACAGTCAGCAATACTTTTTGAAGATAGCTCCTTAATTCAAAGGAAAGACACAGATTGGGTTATTTTGGGGGGAAGGATAAACTGATAGTAAAAAGCTGCTGTGTCAGGTTGAGTTTGAGGGTAAAGGGAAATTCAGGGAAGGGATCATTGCAAATGTGTTCTTTTGATATTGGGAGGAGGAGTGTTAGAAAATTTAGTAAATGTCCTGGTGTCCTTTTAATTTTGTACAGCAACTGTGACTCTCTTAACATCAGAAGTTGTTGATGGGTTTATAGAACAGTGGCAACTCCAAATGTCTATGGGAAGGGATTCAAGTAGCAATCATCAGAAGGAGTCTTGTTTTGATGATAAGTTCACATAGCAAATGCCCTGTTTTTACTTGGATTGGGGACCCATGTAGATTACATAGCAGGATAATACCACCCCCAGCTCTGATCATACCTACACTCTGAGAGGGGAGGAAGTTTAGCAAGATGAAGAAAATCATCACAACCCACTTCCACTGGCCATTTGCAGAACTGACGTTATCCTGCCAGGTTGCAAATAGCATCAATATAAACATATTTGCAAAGGGTGTTTTCACTAAATTTGTGATGGCATTGTAGATTTCCAAATGAACTTCTCAAGAACAAAATGCTTTCTAAAATGTTTTTAAAACCTTTCAAACAATGAGTTACATCAGCAATTATCCATGAATAAAGGCGAAAGCAATGGGAGTAAAGAGATGTTGGAGTCTATTTTACTCCATTATGTTGTCACCTTATGATACTGGTAAAGATTGAGGGCAGGAGGAGAAGGGGACGACAGAGGATGAGGTTTTTGGATGGCATCACCGACTCAATGGACATGGGTTTGGGTGGACTCCTGGAGTTGGTGATGGACAGGGAGGCCTGGCGTGCTGCGGTTCATGGCGTTGCAAAGAGTCGGACACGACTGAGTGACTGAACTGAACTGTACTGAACTATGATATGTTCAAACTTCTTTACCAGTTTCTCAAATATATAATTTTAACGGCACATGTTCTCCCTAATAATGACTGTGTAGAGGGTTTGTCTGTTAATACAGAGACCAATGGAGATAACAATTCCTAGAAAGGCAGTTTTTGGGGAGTTAGAATTGATATAATCTACTTCATTTTCTTGAATAAAATATATACATACACATATATTTATAGATATAATATGCATTTGGCATAATATGAAAAATGTATGTTATATGTTGTATATGTATACAGCACACATATGTATACATATGAACAATATACATACAATATATATGATATACTACACATAATACTACTATTATATGTAAAGGAAAGCAATGACTTCCAGTAATGAGGCTATAAACTGGCTTCCAAATGCTGATAAGAGGCAGCCTTGAACTACTATGAGTACTATTGGAAACAGTGCAAGTCAAGCATTAGCCACTCAGCCCTGTCCGACTCTGCAACCGCGTGGACTGTAGCCCACCGGGCTCCTCTGTCCATGGAATTCTTCAGACAAGTATACTGGAGTGGGTTGCCATTCTCTTCTCTAGGGAATCTTTCTGACCCAGGGATCAAACCTGGGTCTCCTGCAGGCAGATTCTTTACAGTCTGAGCTGTTAGGGTAGCATTCATGGTTCAAAAAGGGGGATAATATCAGGGTGCCGTTTACTTAGGGCAATTCTGCAATATTTATGTAAATATAAAAATACCTTTACAATTCTCTGGAAAGGTTACTATACCATTTCTCTCTCCCCTCCCCCAAACCTCTTCCTCTCTCACACATACATACACCTGCACCCTCCCACCCCCACGCACACACAGAGCCAGTTTCCTGAGCTATGACCAGAGTGGGTCCGTTCCCCAGTGTAGCCTGATGAAGGATTGGAGAGGGTTGGGACAAGTGCTCACCACTGTTCTGGCCACAGGAAGGTTCATTCAAGGAGCACATCATCAGGGTACCCTCCAAACATTGAGTATGAAGGTGAGAGAAAGTGAAGTCACTCAGTCATGTCCAACTCTTTGCGACCGCATGGACTGCAGCCTACCATGCTCCTCTGTCCATGGGATTTTCCAGGCAAGAATACTAGAGTGGGTTGCCATTTCCTTCTCCAGGAGATCTTCCTGATCCAGGGATTGACCCAGGTCTCCTGCATTATAGGCAGACACTTTGCCACCAGGAAAGCCCAGGTTCAGTTCAGTTCAGTTCAGTTGCTCAGTCGTGTCTGACTCTTTATGACCCCATGGACCACAGCACACCACGCCTCCCTGTCCACCACCAACTCCTGGAGTTTACTCAAACTCATCTCCATTGAGTCAGTGATGCCATCGAACCATCTGATCCTCTGTCATCGCCTTCTCCTCCTGCCTTCAATCTTTCCCAGCATCAAGGTCTTTTCAAATGAGTCAGCTCTTCACATCAGGTGGCCAGCCCAGGAACACTGAGTATACCCCAGCATAAGGTTACAATCTATTGGGGATGGGGATGGGGTATGGGGTCTTGTTCATGTGCTAGGGTGCTGTGACTTCAAGTAGGGGAGTTCTGGGTTCCCAGACAAGCCCTGCAGTTTCAGTGTTCACTGAGTCCAGCCAGCTCCATAGCCAGTCCACACATATATGCTCACAACGTGCTCAAAGCAATGACTGTCCTCAAACACTGGCCTCACCAGCTCCAAGTGCTTCTGTAATTATTGAGGCTCTAACCACCACTTCCAACAGACACAGACTTGGAAATAATAAACCTTGCAATGGTTCAGTGATTTGCCTACATGTAGAGAATTCTCTCAATACTTCTGTCATTAACAGGGAAGTGATCAAATGCTTGTCAAAAATCCCTAGAGATAATGGTGCATGTGTGCTCAGTCCCTCAGTCTTTTCTGATTCTCTGCATAGCCTGCTAGATTCCTCTGTCCATGGAGTTTTCCAGGTAAGAATACTGGAGTGAGTTGCCATTTCCCACTCCAGGGGATCTTCCCTACCCAGGGATCAAACCTGTGTCTCTTGCATTAGTAGGTGGATTCTTTGCCACTGTGCCACCTGGGAAGTCCTAGAGAGAGTGGGTTAGTAAGTTAATTAAGCCTTTTCCTAGACACGGTTATGTTGTGTCAAAATGGATATCAATGATTGCTAATGACCAAGAAACTTTTAGCACGTCTATGAATATTTCTCCCCTTCCTCCTTCTTCTTCCCCTCTTCCCCTTTCTCCTCTCTCCTCCTCCCTCTTCTTCCTATTATTATTATTACCATTACTGTTATTATTACACCCCACTGACAAGTCTGGGTCAAATAAACCAAGATCCCTGCATTCCCTTCAACACCAGTGTCTACTAGCTGACTATCCACAAATAAACTTAACCTCTTCTTTTTCTTTTTTTTCCTCCATCTTGGGATTTTCCCCTTCATTTCTTTATTTCCCCTTCCCCTAGTGTGTCTGGTTTCCAGCACTCAGAGCCATTTATGAACAATGTTAGCTTTGCTGTAGGGAACACCACAAATGTGAGATGCTATGCCCCTCAATTTTGACAATGCCTCAAAAAAAAACCTGAGTGGCTATTAACAAAACTCTTGTCTTTTAGAGACATTTGGGAGAGAATCTATGCAAATATTTAGTAATTTCTTTTGAGGACTATCAGCTCCCTGTGTGAACACATTAAATTTTTGCCATATTTTTCTTTTCCTTTAAATTAAAAAAAGTCGCACTTCCTTGACTCTTCATAAGCAAACTTGAACCATCCCACTCTGAAGCAAGTTAAGGTTGTCTAGGACTCCCCTGGTGGCTCAGTCAGTAAAGAATCTGCCTGCAATGCAGAAGATCTGGGTTCAATCCCTGGGTTGGGAAGATCTCCTGAAGGAGGGCATAGCAACACACACCAGTATTCTTGCCTGGAGAATCCCCACGGACAGAGGAGCCTAGCGGGCTATGTATTCCACGGGATCACAAAGAGTAGGACACGACTGAGTGACTAAGCATAGCACAAGCACAAGGCTAAATACAGTCTCCTCTAGGAGCTGGCCAGGGTGTAGTAACTTCTCATGAATCCACCAGCTTCTCGTGGTTCACGTTTCTGATTCATGATCAGCTTGTTGGCAACTATGAGACCTAGATTCTGTGTCTGTACTGTTCATTGCTGTTTCTTCTACGGTATGTGGAACTGCACTCAGAAGACCCAGTTCTGCTTGTTTCTGACTGTTGTCAAGAGTGTTTTTGAATTATACTTATGTATTCTAGAGTTTCAGTCAGCCTTCTCTCTTTGATTCAAAGTGCAGGTACAGTGAGTATGCTCCATGTGAAAACATTTTGATAAAAACCTAATGCATTTCTAATTATTGTGGTTAGAGTGTTGTAAAAAGATTAAAAATAGGATAGATATTATATATAGTGAATATATGTATCCATACATAGATATGTGTGCATGCTCAGTTGCTTCAGTGTCCAACTCTTTGCAGTGTCCAACCCTTTGGACTGCCAGGCTCCCCTGTCTATGAAATTCTCCACGCAAGAATATTGGAGTGGGTTGCCATGCCTTCCTCCAGGGGATCTTCCCGACCCAGAGATCAAACCCGTGTCTTCTGTTTTCTGCTGCATTCCAGGCAGATTCTTTACTGCTGAAGAAAAGGGAAAGTGAAAGCCGCTCAGTCGTGTCCAACTCTTTGGGACCCCATACAGTCCATGGAATTCTCCAGGCCAGAATAATGGAGTGGGTAGCCTTTTCCTTCTCCAGGGGATCTTCCCAACCCAGGGATCAAACCCAGGTCTCCTGCATTGCAGGTGGATTCTTTACCAGCTGAGCCACAAGGGAATCCCTTTATTGCTGAGCCACCAGGAAAGCCTCATGAATAGACATATATGGTATCTATCTCTATCTATAAATAGATGGATTGATGCCAATGTATACATGTGCATTTGGAATTTATTCTTCTGGCTTAAGGCAACTCAATGAAATGACATGCTTCTACTAAACAGCACACATCAGCATTTTTAAAGGCTACCTCTGATTTATCCCACCTATCTGAGAAATTGAGATTGCATTATGAGTAGGATCCAACCAGACAAAAAAGGAGGGGATGTGGAATTGGACAAATGCCGGCTTACATTTGTGACTTGATATTTTATTTAGAAAGGCAATTCTCATCACACATCTAAAATGAAAAAAAAAAAAAAAAGAGAGAGAACAAAAGGGAGGGAAATGAAGATCCTAAAATATTCATTTTATTTTTCAGGATAAGAAAGCATCTCACTTTGAAGGAACACAAATCCTTCTCTCTGCCTAACTTCTCACTTCACTCCCTCAGCTTTGGCCATCCTGAGGATTCCTCCCTTCCCCCTTTGGTTTCGTGTGTGTGTGTGTGTGTGTGTGTGTGTGTGTGTGTGCGTGCGTGCATGTAAGGAGAAGCAGCCATGTGTCTGAGGTGGTGACAACAGTCAGCCGGAGCCAGAGCCTTAATCACTGTTTACTGATTTAGTCCATTTTACTAGCAGACAGTGCTTTTCCTGAGAGCCGTTTTCCTGGCGGGGTGCAAAGCCTGCTTCCAGGGGCGAAAGTGCGTGTCTCCGGGCTGCCTGGCTCCCGGTCCCTGGCACGGCCTCGCCACCGCTGGCAGGGCCACGCGCCGAGGCAACAGGCCGGCATGTCAGCCTCCGCCTCTGCCCGTGCTCATCTGGCGGCGGCGTTAATGAGAGCGTCAGAGAAGCAGGAGGGAGGGCACGGAGGACCCAACGGGGCATCCAAACAATACCTATGGCAGCCAGCGCCAACACGCTTCACACTGCGTCGCCACTCATGGGGTGAAAAGAATTGAAAATGACAGATCGAGGATTCTACCTTCCCCTCTGATAGGCTTTTTTGTTCGGTTTGTTTACACTGCTCTGGGCTTGCCTGGCTCTTATTGTTGCTGTCTCTCCTTTGCGCGTTTCCATACAATTGTGGACGTGTTGCACTTAAAATAGCAGACGAGAGGTGAAACAAAAAACAACAGAAAAAGGACTCCTTAGAAATCGCTATTTCTTGAAGAGTTTTTTCATCACCTTCAGTATTCCCCCTCCTTGTTGCCCTGTTTGTTGTGATCAACTGGTGAATCTGAATAATTGTAGATGTGGTGGGCTGACCTCTGAAATGAGGGTGGCAGGCAAAAGAGAATAGGGTGGTGGAGGCTCTGAAAACACACTGAAGGTATTTACATTGGCATGTGGACATCGGAAGGTGTTCCTGGGCTCTTGTAAGAAGCCATCCCCAGTATCAACCAAATGGCTGCAATTCATTCCCATTCACGCGTCATGTTCGAATCTGTTCGGGGTGAGGAGGCAAATCAATGGTCAGATGTGGTGGCCTTCACTGATCTTAGGTCTGGGAAAATTCAGGGCCATGCACTGAACCCAGGGAGGGGACCCAGGGCTTTATCTAAAGATAGGCTGTCAGCCTGATGAAGTTCACGGTCACAGTCATTCCCCAAAGGAAAGTGTTCTCTCCCTCTCAGGCTCTTTGCTCCTCTGCTGTCAAGTCCAGACGCTTTGGGAGTGGTTTCTAGTCCTGTGCTCCCTGAATTTATATACTTGCAGGAGCTATTTATTCATTCTGAATAAAATGTTCAGCAAGAGGTTGCAGAGCCAGCAGTAGGGGTCAGCAGTAGTGACTTATGTAAGATCCTGAGTGCTTTTAACCTTCCTAACCTGGCGTCTTCATCCTCGCCCCCGGCCAGGGAGATGCCTTTTCTCATACGCACTGGGCCCACTGTCACACCCAGCCCCCAGTCACTGTGTATCTCCTAAAGCGCAGGAGGCCCTTTTCCAATTCCAAAAAATAGCTCCTTGGCTGCCTAAGAGCCATCCCTACAGTCTCTCTGTCTCCTGTTAACTCGTAGGACTTAAGGAGAGTTGGGAATAATATGAACGCCTATGGAGCATCTTAAAAACATTTGCTGTAAGCTGTACTTGCTCTCTTAAAACACTCCATGCATTCTCACAGCATCCGCTTAAGAAAGTACGCTGTTTTTAATTCATTGGTGTCCTAGAGATGGGCTTCCCAAGTGTCGCTAGTGGTCAAGTGGTGCTCCTGCCAATGGAGGAGACATGAGAGACATGGGTTCAATCCCTGGGTTGGGAAGATCCCCTGGAGTAGGAAATGGCAACGCACTACAGTATTCTTGCCTGGAAAACCCCATGGGCTGGTGGGCTACAGTCCATGGGGCCTCAGAGAGTCAGACATGACTGAGCAACTGAGCACTCAATGCCTTTCTAAGTAATAGCATCACTTGATGGCTATTACTTAGAACAACCTTTTGGAAAAGAAGAGACACTTCTGAAAAAGTAAGATCTCTAGTCTGGCTTCAGCCAGGTTAATCACTGTCTTCACCTGTGAAAAAAGGAATCAGTTTCATGTGTTAACCTCATGTGCAGTTGAACACCCACCAAATTTACTATGTTTGGAAACTTGAGAGGTGCAGAGGCAGACACTGGAACCCCATTTCTCTTCTCCATGATTGTGTAGGTAGGTGACACCGAGGCCATTATAAAGGGCTCTGACTCACCAGGGATGATGTTACAGATATGAACTGCTTGCTTGAAAATTCAAAGCAATAGCGGATGTAAAACAAACTGGAGACATCTCTCAAAAGTCGACTCATTTCTCTAAATGAAGCATTCCCCTGGCATGACACCACTCTGCATTTTTGTAGAACTGAATGACCACAAGTATGTCTTCATCTTCAGGAACATCGACAAAACTGTCTCAAGTTTAAAGTTTTCATTTTCTCCTTTCTACCCAAGATAGATAATAAATATTAGAGGTGGAAGGGAGAAAGTGAGAGAAAAGGAAAAAGGATAAGGTGAGACAAGGAAAGGAAGAGGAAGAGAGAGATCACCTTTAAGTCTTTTCTTTTCTCTTTCTTTCAAATGACACAATAGAATTTTTTTTCCTAAAGTTGTATTAGGGATTCACTTAAGCAGAAATGAACTGTAATATGCAAATAGTTCTAATTGGACTGCTAATAGAGCGTGTCTCTGTTGTTTTTTTGCAGGGAGTTTTATGCCTATGTAATCAGTGCAGACAGCCGTTAAGTAAATGAAGAGGCAACTAACAATGTCAGAAAAGAGCCCGGGCGGTTCCGGCTGACACTACCCTAATCTTCCAGGACCCATTAAATGGCAGTTTCAACGCATTACCTACCATAACATCCTTGAATATCACTGATTTTATTTGCAGTATCAAACATTCCATTTCATGCCCCATTAACAGTGGGAGCCTGAGCTTTTTGACGCAGCTAAACATTTTACTAACTACCTGGACTAAGTAACCAATTAACTTTTGGAGACAATACGGCCAATTAAGCGCGAAAAGGTAAGGCTGTCATCCCCCACGAAAATTGAATTTCCTTTTCCTGATGGCACTTATTGTCGCCGCTCAATTGTTAATGGGGATTCGGTCCCTATTAAAGTATGAAGGCAAAGCCGAATGGAAAAGTTCAGAGGACTTAGTTCCTAAAGAGTAGGTCACCAAGTGTCCCAATCGGCCACTAATTTAGTTAACTTTTCTGCATGCCAGATTACTTATTGGATGTGACTGGAGCAGGGCTCTTACATGACGGCCTGCGATAGTACATTACACAATCTGGTAGCTTCTGAGGAATCCACAGGCCCAGGGCTGTAGTTTGAGACCTTCTGTGGAAAGTTCGGGGGGGGAAAAAATTCTGTGTTTTGAGTTTGACTTTTTGTTATATTTTTTAAAACAGAAATATCAGTGTCAGAAAAGATATTGCCCTGGTTATCACCACCTTGGACTCTTCAGAAAGAGAAACAAACCCTTGTAGGGAAAGGTGTGTTGCAAATTAACCCTCTGTGGTTTGGGAAGTCATTTTCTAAATGGCAGACAAGGTCATGGGTGGTGATTCTGCTTGGTGGACCTGACTATAGTTAACTGGAATGGTGCACAAGTAAGGAAGCTGGATATAACAGTGTGAAAGCTTGAGGCAAATGTTATCCCTCTGGTAGGAGTCTTTCATCTTTGTAGGCGCAGAAGAAAATTTATCCTGGAGGGCATTTTCCACAGATCTTCTGTGAGTCAAAAACATGAAGCTTCTCTTAAGAGCCATAACCCAAATGTTGGAAAGAGATTCATGTATGCTGTTTTTATTTTTTTCCAGATTATATCGGCTTTGTGAAAATGTGAAGAAAAATCCAGAATGTTGAGAAGTGGGAAAAGAAGAGAATTCCAATGATGATTATTTGAATCTGCCTGGGTTATGAAGAATGTAAAGCTGGAATATTCAAAGTTTTCAATGCATCCCTAGAGCAATACAAGTCTGTGACATTTGTTTAAAGCCTGTTTACCTATATTTAAAATCAGATTTGAGCCTGGAAACTCATAGGTAAAGCAGTGATCTAAGTTGTGCTCAGAGTTATTAATTTCCCATATTGTTTCAATGGTAAATGTGCTTGGTTCCCATAGAACAGCTGTTGAATTGCCATGGGGGGAAAATACATGGATTCCACTGTTGTATTAGTATTCTAGATTCATAATTTTTTTTTAATTTTGTTTCTGCCAGTGATAGGAAGCAGGGGCAAAAAGGATTAATGTTATATCCTTTCAAGTTTAAGTGGCTTTGGAAGAATTTGATAAGAACTGTTGCTTCCAAGGAAGATTTAAGTAAGAAGTTCTCCTATATTAGTATGGATCAATTAATAACATTGATCAAAATTTCCTTTTGAACTTTTTCTTGGATTTTAATGATCTTTTCTCAAAAGACACCATTTTCTTTACTGAAACGAGCACTGCGGGCTATTTATTTTAGCCATTTTCCCATGACAGTGGATGATTTAAAAATGATTACAATAGTTTGAACTTCCTGTTATTTAAGATAGGGGAGTAAAACCAGATCTCAAACGTTTCCCACTCCCACCCTCCAACGTCGCCATAGGAGAAGAATGAAAACAAATAAGCAGGGACAAATTTCTGTCAGCAGCGCTCACCCGGTGGAAAGGGCTGCTGGCCGGAAGCGTCCAAAAATCCACATCACTAAGTGAAGGGGGCAGGAGACGGTGGAGGAAGCGCCAGAGCTTCCCAGGCTGCTTGGCATCCTCCGGAGCCAGGAAGCCACAGAGCTGCACACAAAGAGGCACTGTGGGAGATCTCAAGGCAGTTCCTTCCAGCCCTCTTCACAGTTAAGGGAGAAGGCCAAGTCTTTCACCACTTGCCTTTATGAGGAGTGAAAACTCCAGAGGGAAGGAAACAATCCAGGCTTTCTCTGATGCATGGTTTCTCTGAAGTAAGTCCTCAGAACTCCTTACTGTGTCCCTGCTAGAGGAAGATACATCACTGAGACACCAGCCTTGATGGTGGAACTTCAGTGAGCCAAGAGGGTAAATGCCAGGTGCGGCAACCAAAGTTACAAGGCTACTCCCTCAAACCGTTCTCTTAGGAGAGGACCTGTGGGCATTTGAGGGTCGGGGTTGTGGGCGGAGGGAGGAGACCAGATAATTATATGGAAAAGCAAAACAGAAAGATGAGCCAACCTAAGATTCCTGACTTTGCCAAACTTTCTATATATCAAATGTATGCTGTGTGTTGCTGCGTGCTCAGTTGCTCAGCCACGTCTGACTCTTTGGGACCCCATGGACTGCAGCCTGCCAGGCTCCACCAGGCCTCTCTGTCCATGAGACTTTCCGGGCAAGAATACTGGAGTGGGTTGACATTTTTGGCTTCCAGGAGATCTTCCCCACCCAGGATTAAACCACTGTCTTCTACACTGGCAGGCAGATTCCTTACCACTGAGCCACCTGGGAATCCCATATAGCAAATATATAAACATACATAAGATTAAAAGGTTTTAAAATCAGGATTCATAAATCAGTAAATAAACCATTTAGAATAAAGGATGTATGAATTTGGTTTTCATCCTGGAGTGGGTAAATGTTCCTAATAAACACAAAATTCAGATATGATAAAATATGGGAGATATTCTTGACTAAAAATATTCTGGATGACAAAACTAATACTGCAACTTTTAAAAGGCTGACTATCAAAGCCAACCTAGGAAAGAATGTGTTCATCATTTGACAAAGGTCTATTTTTGTCATTAATAAAAGCTCAAACAAATTGACTAAAAAATAGAAAACAATTTAGAGAAATATATATAAAATTTATTTAGTGTCTCAATTTTACTTATAGTTTTAAAAATTGCAAATTGAAGTGATAACAGAATACCATTTTTCATCTCTTTGATGAAATAAATGCTAAGATTGGTTTCTCCCCAGAGCTAGAGAGGTCGGAGGCAGGCTTACCACCTCCTCCAGACTTTCTGGAGAAAAATGTATTGATGTGTCTCCAAGTTCAAAATAAATACTTTTCTAGAAGTTATATAAGTTACACACACACACACACAAACGTAGCATATCCATACGTATAATCTTTCATATGCAATTTACATTTGTGTGCCATAGATACACATCTTTTTGCAAAGATGCTTGGAAAAAATAATTTTGATAACAGAGTATCTGTCAATAGAATATTGTTAAATTATGAGTAGAAAGATACCTAGGCGTATTAAGTTGAAAAATCAAAGGGACTGTGGTATATATGATTTCTTATATACATATGACATTTTTCATTAGGTTTACATATAAACATATGCATATGTATTTCACATATATTTTATATCTACTATTATGTATAAATATAAACACACATACACATATATATATGTGCTTATATTGCATAAATGGCTACCTCCATGAATGTTCATGGTTTCTGAAAGAAGTCGTAAGAAATTATATATACTAGTTGCACTTGAGTTTCGGTGGGCTTTGTTAAGAGAGAAGCTTTTACTTTTTACTTTGGTGGTTTTGAGTTTTTAAATCATGCATGAGTTCTTTATGTTGTAATTTAATATCAACATTGTTAATGAAAGTAATAATCTAATGGAGACATTTGGCTTATTTGACTGTGTTCTTCTTTATATTTCTTATTAGGCACTGTCAAGGTTGCTTTTTAAAAAAAAATAATATTTGTTTTCCTTGCTACTTATGTGATTATTAATTGTGGAATATTTAGAAAACACAGCCTTTTCCTATCATCAAGATCACTTGTCCCTATGGATGCTCCCTGAAGCTCTACTGTGCCCAACATTACAATAAGATGCAAACATGGCTCTTCCCTCAAGAAACTTACAGTTTAATAAGAGATATATGTTCTAGTAGATTGCACCCATGATAAGAACAGGGTACAATTAATAATCCTTTAAGGGCACTAGCAAGGTTGCAGAGATAAGATATAAATGGGATGACTAATCATGTTTGAACTTGGATTAATATTTAGCTTTCTGAAATAATAGTTTTCTGATAAACAAATATAGTCTCATTTACAAAATCTTGGAAGCACACAAGCCAAAAAATGTCCAGTTTTAAACAGTTTTATATCTTGCTTCTGCAGTGAATGTCTAAAAAAAGGAATGCAGGTAAAGGGCTGAGCAATCAGTGGAGTCTCAGTACCAACATGACTACTATAATTAATTTCATTTTTAACACACTATATCATGAACATTTCCTCATAGCAGTAAATCATCCTTGAAAGCATACTATGCATGATTCAGTGATGTAATATTTGTCTGAACAGCTTCTGGTTGCTAGACAATCATTTTCAACTCTATTTTTTTGCATACCCTAGGCTTCTTTTAGCTGCAGCTTACAATAAGATAAAGAAATCTAACATAGTGCCTCCTTGATGAGGCTGTTCTGCTTCTAAGAAGGGAATTTAAGAGGGGTGTGTGTGTGTGTGTGTGTCTGCTCAGTCATGTCCGACTCTGTGAAACTATGGACTGTAGCCCACCAGGCTCCTCTGTCCGTGGGATTTTCCAGGCAAGAATACTGGAGCAGGTTGCCATTTTCTCCCCCAGGGGATCTTCCCGACCCAAAGATCAAATCCACATATCTAGGGTCTTCTGCAGTGCATGCAGATTCCTTTACCTCTGAGCCATTGGGGAAGCCCTACTTAAGAGATGGAAGTGGCTACTGATAGAATTGAAAGAGTCTACACAGGTCCCAAGGTCTGGTTCATATACTGATACTTCCTCTTGACTTTCCAAACAAACCTGTCCCATTTGTGTCTCTCAGGCTCTCTTATGCATATTTTTCAGGTGGGAAAAACCTGCATTATAAATACAATGTGAGAAATTGTTGTTAGATCTGAATGCTTTAAGATTTTACTTTTCTTGTTTTGTTTATTTGTTTGTTTTTCTATTTAGGAAGTTTAGACTGGTATCAGTACACAATTAGGAGATGAGAGCTGAGTCCAAAAGGCCATCCCAGAAATGACTATCATTACATAGGTATAAAGTGTTGCAGATTTGAAGTGCTATGAACATGGTGAGCATGAAACAGCAGGGATTAGTATGAAGGAATACCCTGTGGGACTTGGTGATTGGCTGGGGCATGAAAGAGAAGTTCAAAGGGGTCACTTGGATTTCAGATCTGGGGAAGTTTATTAATAATAGATCATGACAGGTATGGATCCATGGGAAGGGTGAGGCAGATTAACAAAGCATGTAAAGCAAACGTGAAGTTAACTTATTATTCAGAGAAGTTTAATCTGATGGAAGAGACCATTGAGTCTCTGTTTTATAAGTTTCACAGTTAAAGATGACAGTTTGTGATTGAAAACTCTACAGAGCCTGGGGTCTGCAACCTTAGATACTGACGAGAAGGCTTCTAGTCTCCACTAGGAGTGAAATGACTGGGTTTAAAGCCTGTCTCCTACTGTGGAAATGGGCAGAAAAGAGTTGATATAAATGGAGCCATGGAGTCCTGAGAACTGGACTAGCCCTGGCCTTTCCAGAAAAGAATGCAATGCAACAAGTTCTGAGTTCATGGGGTTATAGGATCACAAGCAAAATGGGGGAATTGGAAGAGACAGACATTTTCTGTTAAGGGGTTGACTTCATTCAAAGTTACTTAGTTTGTAATAATGAGGTTCATTTAAGACCTAGGACTTGCTGAAATAATATGGTTAAAGCCATGAAACATTAAGATTGTACTTGCCATAACAGAACCCGTTTGGACTATCATTAATCTAATCTCATAAGTGCACATAATGCCCAAGCAAGCAAACCAAAGCTTTGAATTTGGTTTACACTAATAGTAAGACTATCTCGCGGGCTTTTCACCGGGATTCTCTGTACCATTAAGCAATTACTAGTGGCTAGAACACTAGCCCACATGTCGCTATTTCTGGTTAGGGGATTTTCTTGCCTGCCTGACTAAGTCTTCCAATTAAATGCAATGGTACTACATTCATTTCAGTCCTTCATTTACAATGCACAGTGAAAAGTATTGTTACTTTAAGTAAATAGTTTTAGGAGCTATTGAACCACACACATAGCATTGCTGAGTTTCAACATTCCACCAATGAGAGGATATGGTTGTGTAACAAGTAAAGTTAAGACCTGAAGACAAAGAGATGTCTTTTTTATTGATATATCTTTATAATATCTTTATAAACAAACTTACCCTGCCGATGACACCTTCCATTTCTTTGAATTGATCTCTGGGCTTCCCTGGTGGCTCAGAAGTTAAAGCATCTGCCTGGAATGCAGGAGACCTGGGTTCGATCCCTAGGTTGGGAAGATCCCCTGGAGAAGGAAATGGCAACCCATTCCAGTACTCTTGCCTGGAGAATCCCATGGAGGGAGGAGCCAGGTAGGCTACAGTCCATGGGATCGCAAAGAGTCGGACACGACTGAGCAACTTCACTTTCACTTTCTTTTCTGTTAATTTTATCAACATGATTATATTTAAATTCATCTCTGTTAATTTTATCAACATGATTATATTAAATTTAACACTGAACAAAGGGACATAGTTACAGTTCCTTCTACAGGGCTCATCATAAATAAATTCTAAAGTTCTAAACAAATTCACAAGGATAGTGACGATGACAATTTACAATTACGTTGTTGTAAAAATGAAAATAGAAAAAAAAATTATCTTTTTCCAAAGCCAGACTCATGCCTGAAAATGAATATATTTAGTAGTACAGCCAATTCATGAATCACTGTTGATTATTTACAGTGAGGATCTTTCCTTCCATAACATTATGATGATATGTAGGATGAACATACTTTTTCTCCAATCTCAGAAAATCAGTCCAGAGAAATCATCTCTGCAATGCAGGGTAGTAATTAACCATGTAGCTTCCCTGGTGGCTCAGATGGTAAAGAATCTGCCTGCAATGCAGGAGACCAGAGTTCTGTCCCCAGTTCGGGAAGATGCCCTGGAGAAAGGAAAGGCAACCCACTCCAGTATTCTTGCCTGAAAAATTCCATGAACAGAGGAGCCTGGGGAGCTACAGTCCACACAGTTGCAGAGTCGAACATGACTGAGTGACTAACAGGTTTCATTAAGCACGCAGACTATTTCAATCATAATATCTGAATTCATTACCTGATTACAAAGCATCCTTTAGCTTTGTAACCCTGGGAAATTTACTTATCTTGTCAATATCTCAGATTTATCTGTAGAAAGAGAATGGTAAGAGTACTTACCACACAGTTATTGTGAGAATTAAATGAGATCCTAAATTAAAGAGCTTACCATATTAGTTTAATAATTTATAAGCAAGTGCATTTTTTTGAACCCTAGGGACTATAATGATGGCATAAAATAATTAATATATAAATATTCAAGAGGATGTAGATACAATCATAGATAATGGTAGCTCTTCATTGTTTTACTAAAGTGGAACCAAAGATGTATTTCTAAATTTTAATGATTTAATCATGGAAGTTATTGGACTGCCCAAGACAAGCCTCTTGGTTCTACAACTGATATGAAGAATGTACTCAAAGACTCATTGATCTTATCCAGAAGGACCTGTCATACATACTTGTAGAAATATTTATTCATCAAAATTTGCATTGGATGAGTAATTTGTTTATAATGCAAATATGCAAAATATGCAAATACATCCTCTTTGCCCTCACCTCTACACTAAGAATGCCCAGTGTCTCCAAAACTCTCTTATTTTAAAAGCACAAAAATACATTTTTCTGTCTTTTAACTTGACAACTTAATAATATTACAAGTGTCTGGGTAAACTGTAGAATTTTCAAATTTAGGTAATGTGATATCCTGCTTGTTAAAAATTGAATATAATCCAAACTCTTTATTGTTATTCATCTCATTTCTCTAGAATTCTATATTAGGCTACCACTTTCTTTATTAGGTAGCACTTTATTTCTTTATTGGAGCTTCCCTGATAGGTCAGTTGGTAAAGAATCCGCCTGCAATACAGGAGACTCTGGGTCAATTACAGGGTTAGGAAGATCCGCTGGGGAAGGGATAGACTACCCACTCCAGTTTCTTGGGCTTCACTTGTGGCTCAGCTGGTAAAGAGTCCATCTGCAATGTGGGAGACCTGGGTTCAATCCCTGGGTCGGAAAGATCCCCTGGAGAAGGGAAAGGCTACCCACTCCAGTGTTCTGGCCTGGAGAATCCATGGACTGTGTAGTCCATGGGGTCACAAAGAGTCAGACACGACTGAGCGTCTTTCACTTCTTTATTATCTCTAACAGTCAGTTTTAGTTGTTTAAAAAAAAAATTGGATGAAGGCAAGGGGGAGGCAGAAAGAGAGAAAGGGACAGAGAGAGAATCAACCAAGAATCTTTCTTGAGCTTACAGGTAGTTTTCCTTACAATTAACTATTCTATTCAGACATATCACATTAATACAATTAACCATAGTAAACTTATCATTTTGCTCTTCTTTCTTTTGCTAGAGATATTTTAGTATCCATTGGTTTAAATTCTCAGAGACATTTTCTCTCTGCTCTACAACCTTATTTTTTGTTGTTGTTGTTTAATCTTGACTTCAAAATAAAGAACCCCCAGATAATTATTTTAGCCTAGCTTTTCAAAGTCAAGAGTGATGTTCAGTGATAAAAGTTTTGGGAGTTTAATAAGATAAGAGAAACACTATTTCCCATTATGAAATTTTATAACAGTTTCTTCTGATTTTTTCCCAAACTAAAAGCCATATTCTTTCCCTTAGAGCCTGGCCAGAATGGGAAACTGCCAGGCTCAAACTCCTGCGTGCAGAAGCATTAGGTGTTGACCCCATGGCTTCCTAATAGATCCACAAAGTGCTTTGTTCCCGGAAATCATCTGATGAGTAGTTCTGTGCTATTGTATATCTTGTTAGAACAGCAAAAGTGCCACAAAATGAACTAAAATCTCCCTGCAGATTTGCTGCATCCTACACTGAGAACATTCTGAACTTTCCACACATTCATGTTATGATCCTGGGTAGCCATGGTTGAGTCTGTACAGGGGTTAAATGAGAAATATGGGGCTGCTGTGAAGTGTCTTTGGAGAGTGACAAAACTCTGGGCATCAGGAGGTGGGAGAGGAAAGATTCCCTCTCAGCCCTTTGCAGCCCTTCTAGCTGTATCACAGACAGAGGGATGTTGTGAGAGGCCTCAGGTACTGACCTCTCTGCAGCCTCACAGCCTCAGGCAGGGCTATTGACTTTATCCACCTTGGCACTGACCCTTCTGTAAAAGGAGGACACTTCCATATGACGGAGTTTACAGTGATGGCTAAGTAGCTAAGAAGGAAGAGTGTTCATATGTCGTAACTCCACAGTCTCCTATCAATCACCTCTCTCCATCATATATCATCTATCAATTTATCTATCTCCCTATTATCTATCTATCTAATATCATCTATGAACTTTCTATGTACCTTTCTATTTCTCTGTTATCTTTTTATCAATCATTTATCTATCTACCTTTGTATCTCACTAACATCTATTATCTATCCATCCAGTACCAATTATTGGTTTTTCTATCAATGTACCTGTCTCTCTATTACCTATTGTCTATCTAGCAATTTATCATCTATTTTCAAAAGCAACATTTTTCCTGATTTAAAATACCCAATTGATAATGTCTCAATTCTTTTCGTGGTGTGTGAGGGGCGCAGATTATCAGACTTTGGATCCCATCCAAAGACCAACACAGTTATTACCTCATGCATATCTCCAAAATTGTCATTTTAACAACTGAGTTATTGAGATATAAAATACCCATAGCTAAATGCACATTTTGGTACATTTCAACATTCATATACATCTGTGAAACCGTCACCATAGTCAAGGTAGTAAATATATCCATCATCACCTAAAATTTACTGTACCCCCATGACCAACCTAGAGAGCATGTTAAAAAGCAGAGACAAAGGTCTGTGTAGTCAAAGCTATGGTTTTTCCAGTAGTCATGTATGGATGTGAGAGTTCGACTATAAAGAAAGCTGAGTGCCGAAAAATTGATGCTTTTGAACTGTGGTGCTGGAGAAGACTCTTGAGAGTCCCTTGGACTGCAAGGAGATCCAGCCAGTCCATCTTAAAGAAAATCAATCCTGAATATTCATTGGAAGGACTGATGCTGAAACTCCAATTCTTTGACCACCTGATGTGAAGAATTGACTCATTTGAAAAGACCCTGATGCTGGAAAGATTGAAGGTGGGAGGAGAAGGGGATGACAGAGGACGAGATGGTTGGATGGCATCACTGACTTGATGGACATGAGTTTGAGTAGGTTCCGGGAGTTGGTGATGGACAAAGAAGCCTGGCATGCTACAATCCATGGGGTCATAAAGAGTCAGACACAAATGAGCAACTGAACTGAACGGAATATCCCCAAGCAAACACTTACTTGTTTTCTGTCATTACAGGTCAATCTACATTTTCTAGGGGTTTATACCAATAAAATCATTCAATACATGTCCCCATTTCTCAGAATTATTTCACTCAGAACAAATACTTTGATGTTTATCCATTTTGTTGCATGTATCAATATTTCATTCCTTTTAATTACTAAGCACCAATCCATTTTATGGACACACCAAAATTTATTTTTGCAATTCCATATTGACAGGCTTTTAGGTTGATTTCACATTTTGCCTAATACAGATGAAGATGCTATTAACATTTATACAGAGGTCTTTTTATGGACATATACCTTTATTTCTCTTGGATAAACACCTAAGAATGGAATGGGTAAATCATATGGTAGATGAATATTTAACATTTGAAGAAAACGTCAAAGTGTTTTCCAAAGTTGTTGTACCATTTTATATTTCCACCAGGAATGTGTAAGTGTTCTAGTTCCTCCATATCCTTACAAACACTTCATATGGTCAACTATTTTGCCCCCTGATTTTAGGCATTTGAACTGGTCAGATCAGATCAGATCAGATCAGTCGCTCAGTCGTGTCCGACTCTTTGCGACCCCATGAATCGCAGCACGCCAGGCCTCCCTGTCCATCACCAACTCCCAGGGTTCACTCAGACTCACATCCATCGAGTCAGTGATGCCATCCAGCCATCTCATCCTCTGTCGTCCGCTTCTCCTCCTGCCCCCAATCCCTCCCAGCATCAGAGTCTTTTCCAATGAGTCAACTCTTCGCATGAGGTGGCCAAAGTACTGGAGTTTCAGCTTTAGCATCATTCCTTCCAATGAACTCCTAGGAC
>NW_011494799.1:2248601-2251792 GCF_000754665.1 Bison bison bison | reverse complement strand
TCCCCATCTATTTCCCATGAAGTGGTGGGACCGGATGCCATGATCTTTGTTTTCTGAATGTTGAGCTTTAAGCCAACTTTTTCACTCTCCACTTTCACTTTCATCAAGAGGCTTTTGAGTTCCTCTTCACTTTCTGCCATAAGGGTGGTGTCCTCTGCATATCTGAGGTTATTGATATTTCTCCCGGCAATCTTGATTCCAGTTTGTGTTTCTTCCAGCCCAGCGTTTCTCATGATGTACTCTGCATAGAAGTTAAATAAACAGGGTGACAATATACAGCCTTGATGAACTCCTTTTCCTATTTGGAACCAGTGTGTTGTTCCATGTCCAGTTCTAACTGTTGCTTCCTGACCTGCATACAAATTTCTCAAGAGGCAGATCAGGTGGCCTGGTGTTCCCATCTCTTTCAGAATTTTCCACAGTTTATTGTGATCCACACAATCAAAGGCTTTGGCATAGTCAATAAAGCAGAAATAGATGTTTTTCTGGAACTCTCTTGCTTTTTGGTAGGTAGTGGTATTTCAGTGTTATAATTTTATTTTCCTAATGACTCATGATATCAAATAAATTTAAACCTGTCTACTTTCTTTGAAGTGTTTGTTCACACCTCTTTTGCTCGTCTTTAACCACTTGTTTATATTCTTATTTCAAACCTTGAAAATTCTTTTTATATTTTACAAATAAGTCCTTTATTAGTCTGTGGCTCATCTTTTTAAATTTCTTAAAAGTGTATTTATAAGGACAGTAGTTTTAAATTTTGATGAAGTTAAATTAATTTTTCCTTCTTTATAAATCATGCTTTTGGTGTCATAACTAAGAAATCATTTCTAACACAAGGTTACAAGGTTTCCTCTCTCTTCTCTTTTCAGGTCTCCTGAAGTTTCTGAGCCAGCTATGATGGCCATTAATTGCTAAAGGGCTTCTGATACAAGAAACTACCCCTCTTGGCTTCATGCTGTACACCATTCAAAAAATAATTGCTGGTTTCACACTGCACTCTCCTAGAGATGGACGGTCTCACAGACCCTGAGCCTGTGACCCTCCATATTCAGTTACCCATTGGGCTTTGGATCATGGAAACTACATTCCACAAATTTGTCAGGGCTATCAATTGAGGCCCCTTCAAGACAGGATGGAGCCACCTGTGGTCTTCTGGTATATTCCACCTGCAGAAGCAGGTGGCTTCCACTGTCTTCAGTCCCTAGCTCAATGCCATGGTGCTGGAGGAGCTCTATCCTCCTCCAAGTTCTTTGGCAACCAGAGAACCCTCTTGGCATCAATGCACTGACAGCAGTGGGAGTTCTCAGACTATACAATTGGCACTATTAGCAGTATGTGTGATGGGGGATAGTGAAATATTGCTGCTTTCACGTGTTTAACCCAGATGTCATTGATTAAGCGGGGGACCCAGAGGTCAACATGCTTGGTCAAATTTGGGCAGTTATCTTCACGTTGGATGCCCTGACCAACATGTGGCATCATCTTCATATTTATTCTAAACTGTTGGGCCATTACTTAAACTTGTTCCTTCCAAAGGAAAGGAGTCTGTGAATCTTCCCTCACAGATTCCTCAAATATAAAGCAAAATCACACAAGTGTATACATATTCTAACGTCATAATACAGGCTTTTTCAGGACACTTGTTATTCCATTTGGGGTTATACACATTACTGGTAATTACTAGGACCCATATTTCACTTTTCAAAATACACAGTGCTGGGCTCTTGGAAAAAAGGCTTTCAAAGCCTCTATGTTCCTGAAAGTGAAAGAGAAAGAGTTAGTCCTTTAGTAGTCTCTGATTCTTTGTGACCCCATTGACTGTACTGTCCATGGATTTCTCCAGGCACAAATACTCAAGTGGGTTGCCATTTCATTTTCCACCAAATCTTCCAGACCCAGGGACTGAAGTCAGGTCTCTCACATTGCAGACAGATTCTAGGTACCAAATATCTGGTTTAACTCAAATAGATAATAGTTTTCATAGAAACTTCTTTCAATTTCCAGTTGAACAGATAAACTACTAAACAAGTCTCTATATTGCTCCGAGCCTTAACCAGTCTTTAAAAAATTTTGACCCTACCTCCTTCCCATAAAGGCTGAAGGCCATATTGAGGGAACATACTCTGTTGGAACCCATTGGCCATAGACTGTCCCATGGGTCAAGCAATTGCTTATTTGATAGGGGACCCATTTGTATTTAAACTTCCACTAAAATACTAAAACAAAATCTCTGTCAAGTATAGCTAGGTATCATTGTGGTGATTGCTGATCTTCTTACTCCTCATTTGGGTGTTTCATTGGTTTACAATGTGGAGTCACAAATTCTCCAAGTAAGCTATTGCTTCAACTAAGCATGGCCCATGCTGAGACCCACATCAACCCAAGTGGTTATCTACTGAAAAAAAGAATACTCTAGTCCCACATCCCATATGGGATCTCCCTGGCCCAAAATCTCACCACTGGAAATGGAACTGTTTCAGATGACATCATCCCAACCCAAGATCTCATCATTGAAGATGACCCTGTCCTCTACACTTCATCCTGAATGCTGAAGCTGCTGTTTCAGAGATATCCATCAACTGCCTCTTCTAAGGCACAAATTCAGTTCAGTTCAGTTCAGTCACTCATTCGTGTCTGATTCCTTGTGACCCCATGAATTGCAATATGCCAGGCTTCCCTGTCCATCACCAAGTCCAGGACTTCACTCAAACTCATGTCCATCGAGTCAGTGATGCCATCCAGCCATCTCATCCTCTGTCATCCCTTTCTCCTCCTGCCCCCAATCCCTCCCAGCATCAGAGTCTTTTCCAATGAGTCAACTCTTCACATGAGGTGGCCAAAGTATTGGAGTTTCAGCCTCAGCATCAGTCCTTCCAATGAACACCCAGGACTGATTTCCTTTAGAATGGACTGGTTGGATCTCCTTGCATTCCAAGGGACTCTCAAGAGTCTTCTCCAACACCACAGTTCAAAAGCATCAATTCTTAGGCACTAAGTTTCCTTTATAGTCCAACTCTCACATCCATACATGACCATTAGAAAAACCATAGCATTGACTAGACGGACCTTTGTTGGCAAAGTAATATCTCTGCTTTTGAATATGCTATCTAGGTTGGTCATAACTTTCCTTCTAAGGAGTAAGCGTCTTTTAATTTCATGGCTGAAATCACCATCTGCAGTGATTTTGGAGC
>NW_011494799.1:2248023-2248186 GCF_000754665.1 Bison bison bison | reverse complement strand
GTCATGAAGATCTTTTTTGTACAGTTCTTCTGTGTATTCTTGTCACCGCTTCTTAATATCTTCTGCTTCTGTTAGGTCCATACCATTTCTGTCCTTTATCAAGCCCATCTTTGCATGAAATATTCCCTTGGTATCTCTAATTTTCTTGAAGAGATTTCTAGTC
>NW_011494799.1:2245197-2247020 GCF_000754665.1 Bison bison bison | reverse complement strand
GGAAATGGCAACCCACTCAAGTGTTCTTGCCTGGAGAATCCCAGGGACGGTGGAGCCTGGTGGGCTGCCATCTATGGGGTCGCATAGAGTCAGACACGACTGAAGCAACTTTCCTGCTCTCCTGTTTGACATCCAATATCATTGGAGACCATTGGCTTTTTTCTTTCGTCTGGATTTTTAAAGTACTTCAGACTAGCAAGTAAATCCGTTTATTGTTACTTTCTCTTGGTTAGAAGCAAAAGTCTTAAATTCCTCCTAGAGTAACTTGTCGGAGAAGGCAATGGCATCCCACTCCAGTACTCTTGCCTGGAAAATCCCATGGACGGAGCCTGGTAGGCTGCAGTCCATGGGGTCTCGAAAAGTCAGACACGACTGAGCGACTTCACTTTCACTTTTCACTTTCATGCATTGGAGAAGGAAATGGCAACCCACTCAAGTGTTCTTGCCTGGAGAATCCCAGGGACGGTGGAGCCTGGTGGGCTGCCGTTTACGGGGTCGCACAGAGTCAGACACGAATGAAGCGACTTAGCAGCAGCAGTAGCAGCATAACTTGTACTAATGCTCCTCTTTAGATACAACTGCCCTGTTATCTCTCTTCTTTTCTCTGGCTTCAATTATACCATGACCTTCTTTTATGGAATTCCATCAAATACAGTGTTCTGTCCTTAGTTTCTTTAAACCAATTTATCTTTTCTTTCCTTGTCATTTGTCTCTTCAAGAGTAAAATTCTTACCTGCATGCATGGCTCAATCATGTCTAACTCTTTGTGACTCCATGGACTATAGCCCCCAGGCTCCATTATCTATGGAATTTTCCAGGCAAAAATACTGGATTTGGTTGCCCTTTCCTACTCCAGGGGAATCTTCCTAACCCAGGGATTGAGCTCAGGACTCTTGAGTCTCTTGCATTGGCAGGTGGGTTCTTAACCACTGTGCTACCTGAGAAGACCAAAATTCTTACTTATCTAGTTCCAATTCTCTATTTTTCGTATTACTTACCCTATTGGCAAGTTAATGCATTCATTAATACAGTCCTTTCTTCATTTATTCTCTGTGTGTGTGCACAAAGGAGAGCTTATATGTACTTGATATAAAGTTATGTGATCCAATATCAGTCAGTTCAGTTCAGTCACTCAGTTGTGTCCGACTCTTTACGACCCCATGGACTGCACAATGCCAGGCCTCCCTGTCCATTGTCAAGTCCTGGAGTTTACTCAAACCCATGTCCATTGGGTCAGTGATGCCATCCAACCATCTCATCCTCTGTTGCCCCCTTCTCCTCCTGCCCTCAATCTTTCCCAGCATCAGGGTGTTTTCAAATGACCCAGTTCTTTGCATCAGGTGGCCAAAGTATTGGAGTTTCAAAGTATTGGAGTGATCCAATATAAATACCTACTCTTTCTGCTACATGTGACATACTACCTAAGGATGACTAGCATGGAGGTGCCATCTTTTAGGAAACTAGAGTCGTGTGAAGAGTGAGAAACCTTCATGTTTCTTCATTTTTTCTGACATAATGCTAATTTTTGTAATTCCTGGGTTGGATGAAGCACAAGCTGGAAACAAGATGGCTGGGAGAAATAGCAATAACCTCAGATACGCAGATGACACCACCCTTATGGCAGAAAGTGAAGAACTAAAAAGCCTCTTGATGAAAGTGAAAGAGGAGAGTGAAAAAGTTGGCTTAAAGCTCAACAGTCAGAAAACTAAGATCATGGCATCTGGTGCCATCACTTCACGGCAAATAGATGGGGAAACAGTGGCTGACTTTATTTTTCTGGGCTCCAAAATCACTACAGATGGTGATTTCAGCCATGAAATTAA
>NW_011494799.1:2243681-2245097 GCF_000754665.1 Bison bison bison | reverse complement strand
AGGTGAGTGATCACACCATCGTGATTATCTTGGTCATGAAGATCTTTTTTGTACAGTTCTTCTGTGTATTCTTGTCACCGCTTCTTAATATCTTCTGCTTCTGTTAGGTCCATACCATTTCTGTCCTTTATCAAGCCCATCTTTGCATGAAATATTCCCTTGGTATCTCTAATTTTCTTGAAGAGATTTCTAGTCTTTCCCATTCTGTTGTTTTCCTCTATTTCTTTGCATTGATCTCTGAGGAAGGCTTTCTTATCTCTTCTTGCTATTCTTTGAAACTCTGCATTCAGATGCTTATTATCTTTCCTGTTCCCCTTGCTTTTCACTTCTCTTCTTTTCACAGCTATTTGTAAGGCCTGTTTACAGCCTCGGACCTTGCTTCTATCACCAGTCACATCCACAGCTGGGTATTGTTTTTGCTTTGGCTCCATCCCTTCATTCTTTCTGGAATTATTTCTCCACTGATCTCCAGTAGCATATTGGGCCCCTACTGACCTGGGGAGTTCCTTTTTCAATATCCTATCATTTTGCCTTCTCATACTGTTCATGAAGAAACCCAAGTAAGATGGTAGGGGTTGTGAGAGGGCATCAGAGGGCAGACACACTGAAACCATAATCACAGAAAACTAGTCAATCTAATTACACAGACCACAGCCTTGTCTAACTCAGTGAAACTAAGCCATGGTGTGTGGGGCCATCCAAGACAGGCGGGTTCTGGTGGAGAGTTCTGACAGAATGTGGTCCACTGGAGAAAGGAATGGCAAGCCACTTCAGTATTCTTGCCTTGAGTTCTGCTCTAGGATGCAGTTAAGTTACTTAGAAACAGTTTGACCTTTCTACATCTTGCTTTTCATATTTGTCAGGCAAGGCCAGAGCATGATCTAATGCTTATTATTTCCTACAACTGATATAAGACTCTTCTAAGTACTGTATTTAATAATGAATTAGGAAAATTTCCAGTCTGACAATGTGAAACAAGAACTATTTCCAACCATGTGTGATGCTGGATACTGTCCCCTCTAATCCTTTCAGGTGGTTCTTTGCCTGGCATTGAGTAAGTCCTTCACACATGCGCTGATCAGTATTTTGCTAAATGCCCCAAGGGAGGCCTCCAGAGGATTTCTGGAATTCTCTTGTTGTTTAGTAATCTACAACACAGTACCTATTCTGTGAACTCTCTATGCGTCAATCTCTCCAGACCTTCATCACTTTGTCCTTGGCTCAGGAAATCAGCCAGGCTTTGCCTGTCTGATCCACGTTGAGCCGCAGCTTGGACACTCCCTCAAGGCAGTAAGCTGAGACACTAGAAGGATTCACTGTTTTGTTTCCTGTCTCTTAGACATTCCGGCTGGAGAAGGCAATGGCACCCCACTCCAGTACTCTTGCCTGGAAAATCCCATGGACGGAGGAGCCTGG
>NW_011494799.1:2210723-2243581 GCF_000754665.1 Bison bison bison | reverse complement strand
GCCATCACTTCACGGCAAATAGATGGGGAAACAGTGGCTGACTTTATTTTTCTGGGCTCCAAAATCACTACAGATGGTGATTTCAGCCATGAAATTAAAAGACCCTTTTCCTTGGAAGGAAGGTTATGACCAACCTAGATAGCATATTAAAAAGCAGAGACATTACTTTGTCAACAAAGGTCCGTCTAGTCAATGCTATGGTTTTTCCAGTGGTCATGTATGGATGTGAGAATTGGACTATAAAGAAAACTTAGCACCAAAGAATTGATGCTTTTGAACTGTGGTATTGGAGAAGACTCTTGAGAGTCCCTTGGACGGCAAGGAGATCCAACAAGTCCATCCTAAAGGAGATCAGTCCTGGATGTTCATTGGAAGGACTGATGCTGAAGCTGAAACTGCAATACTTTGGCCACCTGATGCAAAGAGCTGACTCATTAGAAAAGACCCTGATGCTGGGAAAGATTGAGGGCAGGAGGAGAAGGGGACAACAGAGGATGAGATGGTTGGAAGGCATCACTGACTCAATGGACATGGGTTTGGGTGGACTCCAGGAGTTAGTGATGGACAGGGAGGCCTGGTGTGCTGTGGTTCATGGGGTCACAAAGAGTCAGACATGACTGAGGAACTGAACTAAACTGATTGTAATTATATAAAGCAAAATAGTAATTTACTATATTAAATACAATGTTACAGTACAGATGTATGAGGTAGAAAAGTTACTTTTAAAATTGGAAATTGCTAGAATTAAATGACATAATTTAAGAATACATAGTAGATTAGTTAAATGATGGCATATCCATACAGGGGAATGGTTTAGAGATTTAAAATAATATTAGAGAAAAAAAAGTTGATGACATGGGAAAGTGCTTAATATATTGAGGGAAAATGTAGTTAAACTGCTCACATGATACGATTGATATATATTAATATGCCATTGTCATAGAAAATTCTGGAGGAAATTCTAAAAGTTAAACTTGATTAATAGTAAATGTATAGGAGATTTTCTTTTCTTTTGTTCTCACATGTGTTCTCTCAACATTAACAAATATGACAAGAATTACTTTTATTATTATTTCTGTGGTAGAAAAAGTATAAACAAAAATTAACTAAAATTGTTAGCACAGGTTTGCTAAAAAGTAAGCATTGAATAATATTAATTGGCTCATCTCTTTAATATCCTCTTCCTCCACTATGTAAGCTGTTGCTTTATTACACACTGGCTTTAAGTGTATATGTATATATTGTGAATAATATACTATGTATATATTGTGAATAATATACAAGATTATAAATTACTTGAGTACAAGGTCAAGTTCTTTCTACTATTCTTGACTTCAACTAATGTAGTGCTGGACTTCTCATATGGATAAAATATATATTTGTTGATATTTGGGATTATTTTTCTTATTTTATCCTTAATTCTTTTTTCATTGGAAAGTGTGGATTGAATAAGAAACAATTTATTTGATATTTTATAACTTTAAAAAGATAATTTGAAAATGTATAAGCATACTTTCTTTTTTAACTTAATCTCACTTCAGAAAGTTGCAAAAACCTCTCAGTTGGGCGTGAATTACTTTTGATTATGTGTGATTATTTATTTTTTTTCTTCCTTTTTTTACACAAGTTATTGGATTTGTGCTTGAAGTCATTCCAGGAATATGGCTTTTTAAAAAAATCTATTGACAGAATTCAATTTCTGCCTGCCATAATCCAGATGAAGGGAGGGAAAACACATGAGGAGCTTGCCACTTCATCCAATGACTTCATTCTGCAGCATAAAATCATTACTAACCTCTGCAACACTTAATTAATTGAAATTACTCCAGCAGCGGGATTCTGTAGTGAAGAGGTTCCTAGTAGTTACATGTGATTCATCTTAAACTTAGTTAAAAACTGAAAGGTGCTTAAATATACATCAATGAATGAAAAATGAAGACCCTGTTGAATTTAGTCAATCATTTGCCTCCTTTTTCTACTTCTCCTGTACCATATTTTTCCTTTCAGATTTTGATTAATTAAGTAATCTATTATTTATTTTAATTAATTAATATATTTATTTATTTTGTCAAATGGACATTCTAAACACTTTTGGTTAGTATACATAAAGTAACAAACGTTGATTAGTCTCCCTAAACATACCCCATACAAACTTCAATAAATATTAATTGTTTTGGGATAAAGTCTGAAGAACTTAACCATCCAGTTAAGGCTTTCTTTCCTCTCCCTTGATCTTCAATTTATATCCAACACTGTTTATTACAATCAGTTTGGTCAACTGTCTCTTTAGCACAGATATTCGTCAAGTGCTTAAAATTAGTTGGAAATCATGGTGGTCCTGGAATTGAATACTTGAAAAAAAGAAAAAAAAGCAGTCCTTGCCTTCAAGGAACTCAAAGAGATAAGAAGTAAAACAGTGGATTGTTACAGCACGGGAGGTAACTTCTATGGGTGAGGAATGTGTGCAGCTCACTGTCAAAACTCAGAAAACTGACAAATAACTAAGATTTTGGCAATGGTAGCACGTACAAAATCTGATAAGATTTTGTTATTTTGCTTGATCAGTGCAAGCAGCTATAACAAGTACATGAAGGTGAATGTAAACTCTTAGCTATGAAGGCAGACGTGATTTTTCAAGCATGTAGAAGACATCATAGTTTGTAAACTCATAGCATGAAATACAATCTTTTTGTGTTCTCTTCTAATTCTCAGTATTTCATTAATTCTAGAAGATAAATTGTTGATGTTCAGTCAGTCGTGTCCGACTCTTTGCGACCCCATGGACTGCAGCACACCTGTCCATCACCAGCTCCTGGAGCTTGCTCAAACTCATGTCCATTGAGTTGGTGATGCCATCCAACCATCTCATCTTCTGTCGTCCCCTTCTCCTCCTGCCTTCAATCTTTCCCAGCATCAGGGTCTTTTCCAATGAGTCAGTTCTTCACATCAGGTGGCCAAAGTATTGGAGTTTCAGCTTCAGCATCAGTCCATCCAAGGAATATTCAGGACTGATTTCCTTTAGGATGAACTGCTTGGATCTCCCAAGAGACTCTTAAGAATCTTCTCCAACACCACGATTCAAAAGCAACAATTCTTTTGTGCTCAGCTCAGACAGTAAAACATCTGCCTGCAATGTGGGAGACTGGGGTTCGATCCCTGTGTCGGGGAGATCCTCTGGAGAGGGAAATGGCAACCCACTCCAGTACTCTTGCCTGGAAAATCCCATGGATGGAGGAGCCTGGTAGGCTACAGTCTATGGGGTCGCAAAGAGTTGGACATGACTGAGCGACTTCACTTTCTTTCAGCTTTCTTTATAGTCCAACTCTCACATCCATTCATGACTAATGGAAAAACCATAGCTTTGACTAGACGGACATTTGTCAGCAAAATAATGTCTCTGCTTTTTAATATGCTGTCTAGTTTGGTCATACCCTTTCTTTCAAAGAGCAAGTGTCTTTTAACTTCATGGCTGCAGTCACCATATGCGGTGATTTTGGAGCCCAAGCAATAAAGTCTGTTGCTGTTTCCATTGTTTCCCCATCTATTTGCCATGAAGTGATGGGACCAGATGTCATGATCTTAGTTTTTTGAATGTTGAGTTTTAAACCCATCTTACTGGGGCTTCTCCTTTGCCCTTGGACATAGGGTATCATTTTTTGGTGGGATCCAACAAGCCGCTTGATGAAAGTAAAAGAGGAGAGTGGAAAAAGTTGGCTTAAAGCTCAACATTCAGAAAATGAAGAGTTTTCTGTAAGAGTTACTTACAGAAGATGAGTGCATGTCCTTCTACTCCACCCTCTTAGTATGGTACAGGTATAACTGGAGAGACTCAGTTGGACAGTATAGCTAAAAAGTTCTAAGATTGCATGGTCATACTTGATTAACGTAAAAGTCAACCCATATCTGAGATGCCAAATAAAAGGAATATGGGACTTTGAATCAATTTTTTTTAACTGACTGTTTGTATTAATTAGTGTAACCTTGATTTGAGACATGGATTCAGTTGCCTAGAAAGATCAGAATATCAAGGTTGATGGTCCAAGCTAGTTTAAATCTAGCTCTGCATTTGTTTCTATCTGTATACATTTCACAAGTATTGATGCAAAGTACAACTGTGGTCCTTTTCAGTCAGTCTTTAATATGTGGTTGTATTAAGCCAAGAGAACAGAATCTAAAGCAATAATAGCTCTATCTTTCTGGCGACAGTTGTCCCAGACAATGAGTCAAAATAATGGTGCGCACTGAGGGCCGTACGAGCTGTGCAATGACTAAAGGGCTCAGAAGGAAGACAGCTATGGAAGGGAACTAACAGAGCAAAGCAAAAACGCTTCTAAAAGAACTCAGAGTTGATTTGTATTATGTTTAACTCAAATAATAGTTACTTATTATACCAAAGGAAGTGGTGAGCAATAAAATGAAGAGAGATGATGGGTATATTCCAACCATATACCATGGCCATTTAGAGTGGTTTAAGTAATTTTTAAAATTATAATAGTAATACGAAAGCATCACAGAATCTTTGAGAAGCCAAATTTTTCTTTTTTTTTTCTTGGATCATTAACCCACCAACACAATCACTATTCATTTGTGTTTATTATCTGAAAAAAAATATTTATCATAGGCATATGTCTTTTATAATGGCAATCATGGTATACGTAACAACTTCATTTTGTTCTTTTTTCACATTTAATTATATAAGCATGCTTCCAAAGATGCTAAATTGTTTTCATAATTACATGTTTAAATTCTGCATGATATTCACTTTACTCATCCCATTTTGTTGGGTTTGGGATTGAAAGTATAAGTTTTTGTTTTTGTCACTTTTTTGTTTTTAAAAATAACATCATTGTGTTGTACACACAGGTTTTATCCAAAATTGTGTGTAGTTACTCAGGATAGACTCTAAGAAATATATGTTTTATGCTAAAGGGTCTGAATATTTTATAACCATTTCTAATATACATTGCCAAAATAATGTGTGAAAAGAATTGTTGGTTTAGAATGTATTTATATATGTGTTTTACTTATAGCACAAATGTTTCACAGTAAAATTTCAGAAAAAAATGAAATTAAAACCATTATCAAAGCTACTGCTGCTAAGTTGCTTCAGTCATGTCCAACTCTGTGTGACCCCACAGACAGCAGTCCACCAGGCTCTGCCGTCCCTGGGATTCTCCAGGCAAGAACACTGGAGTGGGTTGCCATTTACTTCTCCAATGCATGAAAGTGAAAAGTGAAAGTGAAGTTGCTCAGTCGTGTCCGACTCTTCATGACCCCATGGACTGCAGCTTACCAGGCTCCTGCACCCATGGGATTTTCCAGGCAAGAGTACTGGAGTGGGGTGCCATTGCCTTCTCCTATTATCAAAGCTAATGTACAATAATAGTAAAGATAGAGGAGAAACATATATGCAACAAAACAAGACAAGGTTGGTGTAGCAGAAAGCAAGTAAATGATCAAAGACTACTGTAGCTATGTCAAAAGGACTCGAAAATCTATCCTGAAGAGGCTAAAAATAGGGCAATTTGAGCATTTCTGAAGCTGAAATTTTTTCAAGTTCTTTTGTGGATCAGGAATCAGTCCAAGTTTACTCACTTTATTTCCTTATCATGTCTCCTTTAAACTTTTGATGTTTTTGAGGTGCCCTGGCTGGTAACCACATAACTTTTCTTTAAAATAAAAATATATACATTGATTAAAACATCTTTTGAGAATTTAGAATTTGGTGCCTAAAAGTCCTTTTGGAAATTTGACAATGGAGGGTTGGATAACAGCTGTGCCGAGGACTAGCTTTTTAGCTTCTGAGATAAACACCCTTGACTGCCTTAGATTGTCTGTCCTAGTTAATCTGATCTGCCCAGTATTTCACTATGTTGCATATTATAATAAAGAATTATGCTTAGCAGCATATCAGTGTCTTCGCCTTAGTAATCCAAATTGCTCTGGATTTGTCCGAGTGATATGGGAGACACAGACCTTATTCTTGCCGGGTCCTCTGTTCTGTGCTGTGCTCTTCATTTTTTCACCAGCATCTCAGAGGGATGCTGAAGACTGTAGAACCTGCCAAGCTGGTATGTGTAGTTCTCAAATTTTAGTGTGATCAGAGTCAGCTAGATGTCTTATTAGAACACAGATTGTTGGCCCTCATGCCCAGAGACTCTTCAGTTCAGTCGCTCAGTCATGTCCAACTCTTTGCGACTCTATGGACTGCAGCCCACCAGGCTTCCCTGTCCTTCACCAACTCCCGGAGCTTGGTCAAACTCATGTCCATCAAGTAGGTGATGCCATCCAACCATCTCATCCTCTGTCGTCCCCTTCTCCTCCTGCCTTCAATCTTGCCCAGAATTAAGGTCTTCTCCAATGAGTCAATTCTTCACATCAGGTGGCTAAAGTATTGGAGTTTCAGCTTCAGCATCAGTTCTTCCAATGAATATTCAGGACTGATTCCCTTGAGGATGGACTGGTTGGATCTCCTTACAGTCTAAGGGACTCTCAAGAGTCTTATTCAACACCACAGTTCAAAAACATCAATTCTTTATAGTCCAACTCTCACATTCGTACATGATTACTGGAAAAACCAGTTTTGACTGGACAGACCTTTGTTGGCAAAGTAATGTGTCTACTTTTTAATATGCTGTCTAGGTTGGTCATAGCTGGTTCAGTAGAAATGTGGTGACCTACAAAGCCTATTGCAGAGAGTGTGCATGCATGTCTGACTCTTTGCAACCCTATGGACTATAGCCTGCCAGGCTTCTCTGTTCATGGGATTCTTCAGGCAAGAATACTGTAGTGGGTTGCTATGCCCTCCTCCAGGGAATCTTCTGGATCCTGGGATCAAACCTGTGTCTCTTATGTCTCCTGAATTGGCAGGTGGGTGCTTTACCACTAGCGCCATCTGAGGAGAGTGCAGCTACCCCGACAAGATGAGGCTACTTTGTGCATACTTGTGTAAATGCTCCCATTCAGGAATGTGCATTTCTAACAAGTTCCCAAGGAAAGCTGATGCTGTCATTCCTGGGACCACCTCTAAGCACCACGGTAATTTTTTTGTTTGTTTTGTTTAGTCACAAGTCGTGTCCAACTCTTTGTGACCCCATGGGCTATAGCCTACCAGGCTTCCTTTGTCCATGGAATTTTCCAGGCAAGAATACTGAGGTGGGTTGCTATTTCCTTCTCCAGGGAATCTTCCTGACCCAGGGATCAAACGCTCATCTCTGACATCTCCTGCATTGGCAGGTGGATTCTGAGCCACTGAGCCACCTGGGAAGCTGAGCAAAAAAATGAAGTGGAACAAATAGCCTTAAGTCAAACAAACCTGACGAACTCCACCATTTACAATTTACATGATCTTAGAATTCCATTCCCAAGTCAAAGGGATGTGAACTTTCTTGAGAATCTTATGAAGAGTCAAGAAAGTAAAGTTTCTAAATCTCATGGTTGTCTGAGAGTGATCAATACTTATGCTGCTTATTGACTTTTCACTCAACCTGGGGCTACCTTGGGCATGATCTCCTGAATTCACTCTGAAACTGGAACATTTATGATGATCTTATATTATAATCTGGGTTTGATTTGTTTTGTTAAAAACTGATAGTCCAGAAGTGCAGTCAACTCCCCAACCATATTAGTTTCCAAGATTGCTTACTCCAGGGCCCCACCTGCTAAAACTTAGGCCAAGTTCATGTTTAGGGGTTTCTGAAAAACCTCCAAATATCCCCCCTCTCAAAATGCAGAGTCACAAGTTCAGGCTGAAGGAAGCCATACAGACACTCTCAACTCTCTTAATTGAATGCAGGCAGTTGACATTTGGCCACTGGATTATAAAGAAGGGTAAGCAGTGGTCACTCCTCATAACATTTGGTCTTGAAATCAACTGTAATGAAATTGTCCTCTTGCCTATGTGCCTTTATGTCTCTCAGTGAGTACTTGGAGTTTTAGGTCCGATAGTCCCTTTGGTTTTTCACAAGTTGTTGCATCACCCACTAAGTTCAAACAATAACATGTTTGCAGTAACATAACATCCTTCTCCACTTTCAAAACCCTCCTCCATACCCACCTGTTCTTCAAAGCACTTCCTCTTGCAATAACCACCTAATTCTCTGTGTATGACTACCCTGCATCGGTCTCTATTGTTTTGGCCTGTGCAGTCCAATGTCACACCTTTCATCTGTAAGTTCCCTGTTGAGAGCTTTTGTTCTTTGGGCATACTATAATACGTCTTACATAGCTCGGGGCACACAGCTGCTGTGCATAATAACAACGATCTTAATGAGAACCAACAGTAAATAACAAACACAACAACAGATACAATATCATATGACAACGTGGATCACAAAACCAGCCTGGCAATCAGAGTCCTCTGGGACTCTTGCAAAGCACTTTGTGAGAAGTAGCAGCCGTGGACTCTCTGCAGGCTCTCCACTGGGGCTGCCGGAGAGGTCCCTGACCTACTCCGTGATGAGGCAGAAATGCTTGGCTCTGCAGAAGACAAATGCAAGGCCACACTCTGTGTTCAGGAATGCTCTGGACTCAGTGCTATAAATAATAATAAAGATAAATAATAAAAAAAGTGAAATGTTTTAAATGAAAGGTGATGCACTGTGAACTTAACACACTGGCCCTTTAGCCTTTCTGTTAACAAGGTAATCTGATTGCCATTGATTTTTTTCACCTCTGTTACTAAGAAGGTGATGAAATGGTGTCCACACAGATGTATTGAATCAGATACTAAACAAAGAGCAACATAAAGAACTATTATCAGCCACCTTGCTTTCAGCCTGCTGATTATGACATTACTGGAAAGACAAGGTCTGAGTGACTTAAAAAATAAAGCAGGGGGAGGGGTGTAGATACAAGGAATGAAAGCAGGTAAGTTTCTTCTGAATAGATGTGTGTTAATTTCAGAAGAATTTCACAAAGAGGTCTTTCTCTGCGCCATAGGTTTAAAAGGGACCATTTCTACTTCTGCAGTTCTCTGATAGGCATTCTAGTGTGATCTAATTAACTACTTTTATTATGCCATGGAGAAAATAGTATGGTAGAGATGTCACTAATACACATGTTTTTGCTGTATAGACTGTGATTGGGTATTGTGTCGAAAGAATTGTTAACAGCTTTTTGGGGAATCTCAAAGGAGCCCCCAAGAGTAAGACTCTTAAATACTTTGAGAGAAAGGCTAAATTTCCAACCTGTCAATGAACCTTATTTGTGCTTTGTGATGACTGATTAAAAGACCTGACTTGAAATGTATGACAAGAATGAAATGAGTTTATGAATGCTAACTTCATGGCTTATGCTGAATTAGTTTTCTAATCGTAAATATGTCCAGGTTTTATTGGTTTTTTTTTTTTTTGCATTTTCCTTAGCCTAGTTGCCAAAGTCCATGATAAAGATATGTAAGCAACTTTCATATGTGTGAACATATGCTTTTGCCTAGATAAGAACGCCTCTGTTATCTTATGACCTTCGATGACGTATGTTTCTATGGTAATATCTCATATGGCATTTTCTCAAGGGCAGTGCTCCAATTCCTCTGCCCTGCCCAAGATTGGCAGCCATTGCTAATTGACTGTGAAAGTGGAAAATGCAGTGGTGTGAAGAGATCTCTTTCGGAAACTCCAGTCCAGTTTGGGAAAGGTAGTCAACTGAGGCGGAACAAGTTCAACCATGCTCTCAGCCCATATGGTGGTTCTAAAACCATGTACAATAACTCACAAAGAAAACCACAGGTCACTACAATTGACGATGATAATTTCAATGGGTGGATTGAATGCCTCAGTGAAAATAGTAAAATTAAATTTGTTGGCCCTCACACATCATTCTTTTCAGCCTCTTACAGGCAAGAGTCTTGAGAGAAATCAGGCCTGACAATAGAGAAAAATGTAAAAAGAGGTGTAATAAGTTAGATGATAACTTCCAAATAGGGTGGAAATGTATCAGGAGGAAAACTGGAGAAATAAAAAACAGATAATTCGTAAAGTCAGGGTAAAAGCAGAATACCCTTTTTTTTTTTTTCCTTTATTTTTTCTGCATGATGCACCAAAAAGGTAAAAACTTCTTGTCCTTCGCTGAAATGTATTTGGGTGCGGCCAATACTGTAGAAGGTGGAAGGTTTTTGAAAAGTAGTGGAAAAGTAGTCAAATTAGAACATGTATCACCTTCTCTTTGAGGACTTGTCAAAGGGATTCCTGGATCCCATTCCCAGAGGTTTAGATTTGCATTTCTATCAAGGTCTCAGATGGAATCAATGCTGTTGGCTGTAGAAATATCTTTGGGGCATCCGTGAGCTTTAAGATTTTTGACAGGGAAAATGTCTTTGAGGTCTATCAATATGGTAGATATCCAAACAGCAGAGATTTGCTTTAAAGTATCAGTGTTACCACTTTCTAACTTGTGGACTTGGATAACTAATATTAAATCTCAGTGTCCTCATCTGCAAAATTCAAATGTGTGTGTGCTCAGTTGCTAAGCCATGTCTGACTCTTTGCTACCCCATGGACTTGTAGCCCACCAGGCTCCTCTGTGCATGGGGTTTTCTAAGCAAGAATACTGGAGTGGGTTGCCGTTTCCTCCTCCAGGGGATCTTTCCCACCCAGGGATTGAACCCACACCCCCTGTGTCTCCTTTACTGGCAAGCAAATTCTTTACCACTGAGCCACCTGGGAAGCTTCCCAAATTCAAATACTGTCTATACAAATTAAATGAGATAACTTAGAAAAAGCAGCATACTCTAAATCTAGCAAATGCATATTAAGATATGCTTCCTTTAACTTCTTTGATTGAATTGCAGATGTCTAGCTTTGGGGGATGGAGAAGGAAATGGCAACCCACTCCAGTGTTCTTGCCTGGAGAATCCCAGGGATGGCGGAGCCTCGTGGGCTGCCGTCTATGGGGTCACACAGAGTCAGACACGACTGAAGCGACTTAGCAGTAGCAGCAGCAGCTTTGGGGGAGGAATTGGAGTCCAAAGCAAAGAACTGGTATTAGTGGTTTCTATCACAATACAGAAGAAAATGACTTATTTTAAATGTGTTAATAAAAATTATTCCATTGACTAGAGCTGCCCCTGTGAAATTTTGGGTGTCCAGAGGTATTCAGAAGGGTAAGAGACTTCAGTAAGAATTAGCAGGCTAAATATACTTGGGAATAATGGTTGTGTGTTGTGTTCTACTTATAAAATACTTAGTACATTGATGACATTAATACCAACACATATGTTTTTATTTCTCAAGGGGAATTTTAACTGATTTTGAGTGTTTAACAGCCACACGATTTTAAGATCAGCAGTTACAAACCTCAAATGAACATGCTAGGGCAGGGACAAAAGAAGATGCTTTGATACAAGGTTGTTTTCTCAACTAACACAACAACTTATATCAGAAGTCTTGCAAAATTCACACATGATGACGCAGAGGTTTCAGCTTGGGAAGAATAGCATAAGGGAAATCAGGAACATAGAATAAATCAAGATTACATGTAAAGATAATCATTAAGACATTATTAGTATTATCCAAAAAGGAAAGCCAGTGAAAGAGAAATGGTTGATCCAATTACAACACATTAAGTGAGAACACCAAAGTGTAAACTACATTTGGAATAAGATCACAGCTATAAAGAGAGAATTGGCTTTTATTCCTAGGATTTCATCACTGACTAGAAGTAGAATCTTGAGTCAGTCGTTCTTGACAGGAGGTGATTATGCTACACAGAGACCTTTCCCAATGCCTGTATATATATAGTCGCCACTGGGGAGGGAGGGTCCCTGGCATTTAGTGGACTTGAGATGCTGCTACAATCCACAATGCACAGGACAGCCCCCACAACAAAGAATTATTTAGCTCAAAATGTCAGTAGGGCTGAGGTTGGAAAACTCTGCCTCAAATAAATTCTATAACTTCTCTAAACGTCTTTTTATGTTTAAATCTAAAAATAAAACCCAATAATACCTATTGAATAGGGTTGTTTGGGAATTAAATGAGATGATCTGTGAAGCAAATATGGTCTGGGTTTTTTGTCAGTTTCTAGTGAAAGTTGATATGATTTATCTATTACTACTCAATGACATCTTTAGGAATAAAAAAGGAATGTAGCAACTAACTGAATTTTGTCCTTCCTCAACTTTTTGATTTTTTCTAAACTTTCTCCAATGAATAGAAAGAAAGTAATCTTAATTTTAACATTTTAATAAATGCAATTTAATTATTTATTGATAACAATTTTATAAGTGATAAACTATTTTAAATGCTATCAAAAGAAGACTTTGTTGTGAGGCTACTTACCATGTGTATGTACTATTGTTAAAGAAGTAGGGAATTTGAGGACTTGTATGATAGGGCAAATTTAGCAAATATCTTTTTCATTTTGGAAATCATCAGGTGTTACAATATAGGCAGTGAAGCCTGCCAGTACCTAGTACTCAACTAGCAGGATTTATTTTCAAGTTAAATTTTGAAATAATGAAGGTTCTGAGCATGCTGAAGAGACATTCTTAGGTATCATTTTATGCAAAAGCATTACAAGATTAATGATTAGCTAACAGTTGAAAAAAGATAATGGCCACTTTACTGAAGGCTTGTAGTTTTTCAGGACACCAACCCAGGGAAAAAAGTAAAGCAATGCTTATTTTATCTATCTGTCTATCTATTTACCTATATTTATATCAATACTTTGGCCTCCTGATGTGAAGAGTCGACTCTTTGGACAAGAAGAACCATACCCAGGGCTCGAACACGTCTCCCCAGTCGCAGGCCAATTCTTTACCATATGAGCCACCAAAGAAGCCCAAGAATACTGGAGTGGGTAGCCTTTCCCTTCTCCAGGAGATCATCCCAACTCAGGAATAGAACCAGGGTCTCTTGCACTGCAGACGGCTTCTTTACCAGTTGAGCTACCATGGAAGCCCCAGTCGAGCTATAGGCAACTGAAAAACAACCAATGCAAAGAGAGGTTTCATCTGAATTCCCTTCTCTACCTATGGACAGATTCTCCTAAAGGAACACAGTTATCGTAAGTCTTATCCTTGACATTTTACCAACCAGGGAAAATTGGCTTCTTACAGAGGAAGAGACTGGAAATCCATGTCGTGCCCAGACAAACTTTGTCACAAGCTATCCTCGGTTCAGTTCAGTTCAGTCACTCAGTCATGTCCAACTCTTTGTGACCCCATGAACCGCAGCAAACCAGACCTCCCTGTCCATCACCAACTCCCAGAGTTTACCCCAACTTGTATCCATTGAGTCAGTGATGCCATCTAGTCATCTCATCCTCTGTCGTCCCCTTCTCCTGTCCTCAATCTTTCCCAGCATCAGGGTCTTTTCCAATGACTCAGCTCTTCGCATTAGGTGGCCAAAGTGTTGGAGCTTCAGCTTCAGCATCAGTCCTTCCAATGAACACCCAGGACTGATCTCCTTTAGGATGGACTTGTTGGATCTCCTTGCCGTCCAAGGGACTCTCAAGAGTCTTCTCCAACACCACAGTTCAAAAGCATCAATTCTTCGGCGCTCAGCTTTCCTTATAGGCCAACTTTCACATCCATACATGACCACTGGAAAAACCATAACCTTGACTAGATGGGCCTTTGTTGACAATGTAATGTCTCTCCTGTTTAATATGCTGTCTAGGGTGGTCATAACTTTCCTTCCAAGGAGTAAGCTTCTTTTAATTTCATGGCTGCAGTCACCATCTGTAGTGATTTCGGAGCCCAGAAAAATAAAGTCTGACACTGTTTCCACTGTTTCCCCATCTATTTGCCATGAAGTGATAGGACCAGATGCCATGATCTTAGTTTTCTGACTGTTGAGCTTTAAGCCAACTTTTTCACTCTCCTCTTTCACTTTCATCAATAGGCTCTTTAGTTCCTCTTCACTTTCTGCCATAACGGTGGTGTCATCTGCATATCTGAGGTTATTGATATTTCTCCCGGCAATCTTGATTCCAGCTTGTGCTTCTTCCAGCCCAGCACTTCTCATGATGTACTCTGCATATAAGTTAAATAAGCAGGGTGACAATGTACAGCCTTGACATACTCCTTTCCCTATTTGGATCCAGTCTGTTATTCTATGTCCAGTTCTAACTGTTGCTTCCTGACATGCATATAGGTTTCTCAAGAGACAGGTCAGGTGGTCTGGTATTCCCATCTCTTTCAGAATTTTCCACAGTTTATTGTGATCCACACAAAGGTTTTGGCAGAGTCAATAAAGCAGAAATAGATGTTTTTCTGAAACTCTCTTGCTTTTTCCATGATCCAGCAGATGTTGGCAATTTAACCTCTGGTTCTATCTATCCTGCTGCTGCTGCTGTCCAACTTCAGTCATGTCCAACTCTTGCAACCCCATAGACAGCAGCCCACCAGGCTCCCCCGTCCCTGGGATTCTCCAGGTAAGAACACTGGAGTGGGTTGCCATTTCCTTCTCCAATGCATGAAAGTGAAAAGTGACAGCGAAGTCGTTCAGTTGTGTCCGACCCTCAGAGACCCCATAGACTACAGCCTACCAGGCTCGTCCATCCATAGGATTTTCCAGGCAAGAGTACTGGAGTGGGGTGCCATTGCCTTCTCCTCTATCTATCCTACCCCCTGTCTATTCTTCTAAGAACTCATCCATCTTTTCTGAAAAGCATTACTCTCCCCTAAGGGACCTCCCTCTTTCCCAGCAAGATCCTGTTTAATTCTGAATGCCAAGTCATTCTTTGAGTTACTCATTTGTTTCCTAAGAGATCTCTGTTCAGTTAGTTAGGCTTCTGATGAAGTTCAGGCCATGGTAACAGCCCCATGAGGTTAGTTGATAGTTGAACATAGTTAGGATTTGAGCTACCCCCTCACACACAAATCCAGGAAGTGAAATCAAAGTAGGTAGGCAGAGGGATAGGAGGGGCTGAGGGTTATTTCAAGGAAAGAATACTCCAAATTATAAATAAGTGGGCTTGAGAGCCTTGGAGCATAAACACGGAACAAGAGTGCAGTAGGCCAAGCTGGGTGCCTGCTCTCCCCACCTGTCTTGTATATACCTGAAAGACAGTGAAAGTGCAAGTCGCTCAGTTGTGTCCAACTTGTTGAGACCTCATGGACTACACAGACCATGGAATTCTCCAGGCTAGAATACTGGAGTGGGGAGCCATTCCCCTCTCCAGGGGATCTGCCCAACCCAGGGATCAAACGCAGGTCTCCTGCATTGCAGGCGGATTCTTTATTAGCTGAGCCAAGCATCTGAAGGACCAGCTCAAAAGGAAATACACTGACAGGGCTCCTTACATACACGTGTTGTGACTATCTGTATTTTCACATTTTGTATCTTCTATGTTAGTTATCAAGGAAGTGAAAAGGAATGTTCATAAACAATTATTCTTTTGGTATTTAAAGTGTACGAAAAAAGCACAAACATAGAGTTTTAAAGAAATTGTGCTTATTGGAGGTCCAGACCATTTTTTTCCAAGCCAACCAGGTCTGATACTTTGACAAAGTTAGGGCAAGTACTTAAACTTGTGGGTGGCTATTCAAGTCCAATCTTCAGCCTGTGGGAAGTTCCTTACTAAATATTAGCGTTAGAAACCATCTTGTCTTATACTGGCTTTCATTAAGGATGCTCTGGGAAAATGCAAAGCTAAACTGGGAAAGGCTTTTTCTTATTTTTTTAATCAAATAAAACCCCAAAATGGATTTTCTTTCCGAGATGTTTTTTTTTGTTTGTTTGTTTTATCACAATGACCTTTCTAAGAAAAGATGAAGCCAGCCTCAGGTAAAAAGAAATGGCCACATTTCATCCACAGTTAGCCTTCATGACCCCTGAACCTGGTTTTTCTATCTGAACCTCTTTTCATGCACCATTTCTCGCAGTGTCTGATAAGGGACACACAAGGGCTTGAGCAAGGCAACACTGGAACTTGGACTTTCATAAAAGAGCCGGTAAACAAATTCTGCCCCACTGTAATTGGTGGTGTTACTCCTGTGTTTTCTTTTTAATATTACAAGGCATTGCTAAACTGTAGAATGCAGAGCAGTAAAATAGAGCCATTAAATGAGGCCCTGTAACCAGTTGGAGATCCCTAGTTATCATCTATGGTATTATATGTCTTTATATATAATGTATAGGTATATAACTAACACACAGCCACACACTTCTGGATGTTTGCACACAAGCTCTATCGTCTCATCTTTTTTATTTTTCCCTATCTCTAACACAAAAGTCAAGGGGTTTGGGAGCACGCACAAAAAAAGAGATTTCTAAGAGAGCAGACGATTGGGCCAGGGTCATTCGAAAGGGTAATTATTGTTAAATGTCAGGTTAACTCTGAAGGCCTCAGCTCATCCAACTGAGAGCAGATTAGCCCAGATGGAGACATTTTCAACACGGTGCTGTCTGGCCAATCAGAGACAGCTGGGATTAGCCAAATACCTTCTCTCATCTGCTTGCTCACAGAAAGGTCAGTTTCTGCTCATTGCTTCTCTTTTAAGATGTGCTTTTTTTTTATTTTTTTTTTTTTATGGCAGCCGTGTGCAGGAAATCAGGTCCCTTTTATCAGTGAATTAAATATTCAACATCTAAAACCCACTTTTTGAGAGTCAACTTCATTCACTTTTCAAGACCACTTTTATCTTTTTTAAGGGCTGAAGATATACTGGCTGTGTGTACACAGTGCATATTTTACCCCTCGCCCTCCCGCTAAGCTGGAGGTCCGCCTGTCGTGTTTCGCGTATTTTCTGAAACCTTACTTGTTTCATTTCATGCATTTTCTGCTTTAAGGGCACCGGTTTATGTTTCCTATCATTTTCTTCATAAAAAGATGAGGGTAAAATGAAACTAACCCTGGGGTGCTCTAAAAGATAATCTGTTTTTATGTACAGCTTTTTCTCCCCCTAAGCAACATAAATGAGCACATGCATAAAATCAGTGACACAATGAACAGTAAGAAAAACAAAGATCATGGACTTGTGATTGCCCAAACTGCATGTGCCTGTGTGATGTGTGTACAAACACACACATGCACAATCTACAATTATCCACAGGAGGCCAGGGGATATGTGCTGAATGTATTATTTAATATATTCATACATGAATACCTGTGTATTCTTAGGAGAAATGTGTGGTACCATTTCTATACGTCTCTTAAAATGTAGTTATTTTCTCACTGTAGAATGCAATCCATGTGAGATGCTGGAACATTCATCTTTTGAAGAATTTCTTATAAAAGCTGAATAAAGATATTGTGAGGAAATCCTTGCCTTGCTGCAAACACGAACCTGTTTTCATCATGTTGCTTCCATACTGTTTTGTGTTAATTTACCCCTTCCTCAACTCTTTGCGTTGTTTTTTTATGGAAGTGAAGATATCTTTAACAAGAAGACAAAGATGGTAGGCAAAATGGAGTATCTTATCTAGAAAATTTGCTACAATATTACACCACATAGTAGCTTAAACAAATATTAGGATAAAATGCAGAAGGCAATCATTAATAATGATTAATTCCCTTCAGGAGTATCTGCTGTAGTTAAGCTGCATTAAACATTTATTCTGTAGTAATATAGAAGGCAATATTTCAAAAGCTCTAGAACCTCACACCCAGATCTTGGTTTTAAACACAATTCTCTAACAAGAAGAACCAGGGCTCCTTGGAGAAATGGCTGATTCCAGGACTAGGGCTGGTACAAAATAAGTCTCAAGTGCTAGAAATGAAGCATTCCTTCCAAACCCCATGTTGTGTCAAAGGGACACAAGAGTCAATGGAAAGAGCACCCAGTGGCCAAACCTGGAACAATCTGACCAAGATAAAGTAATGCTGAGTTATAACTCAAAGCATAAAATGAATGTCCATGAGCCTATACTGATATAAATAAGTTATTGAATAAACAAGCAAATGAGGGAGAACTAGACAAATTTCCCATGCAGAAGAATTTTAAATAATTTATGTAGCTACTTTGCCCTCAAGATGGGGAACTTAATTCCTCCTCCATAGGTGTGGGTTATACACAGTGACTTCCTTCTGTAAGTGCAGTATGGAAAGGGTAGAAAATGAATAATTTTACAGTACAAGGTCTCACAAACACTATGCCAGCCATGTGATCAAGGTCAATATCAACAGTGATAAGTTGTGTCAACAGTATATACCTGGATATGATGTGAGTGGCACATAACCTCTGGGTCCTTCCTCAGAAAACTACATAATCCCATTTTATTTATGAGAAAATAAAAGTGAGAGACAAATTCTAACTGAGGAAAATTCTACAAAACACCTGATTTGTACTCCCCCAAACTTTTGTGATCATCAAAGACAAGGAAAATCTGATAATCTGTCCCAACCAAAAGGAACCAAGAGAGGCATGACAAATGAACGTCATGTGGCTCCCTGAGTGGGATCCTACCATAGAACAAAGACATTAAGGAAAAAATGGGAAGTGCAAATAAAGTGCAGGCTTTAGTTAATAATCATGGGTTGATATTGGTTCATTAACTGTGACAAAAGCATCATACAAATGTAAGGAGTTAAAAATAGGAAAAACTGGATGTGAGACAGTGAGAGGTCTCTATACTACTTTCCTCATAATTCTGTAAATCTAAACCTGTCCTAAAATAGAAAGTGTGTTAATCAAAACCTAGCTCAAATCATATCAAATGTTTAAAATTTTCAGCACTTTCAAAATAATTAAGTGTTCAAATTGGATTGGGATGAAATGGTTGAAAAGTGTCTTGAAAGAAAAATGGAGGCTTGGAGAACAATCTTGAGAATGCAAAGAAAGAAATACGACAACGCTTTTAAATGATCAGTTTGTAAATCTTAAATTGGTTTTTAGGCAAGCTCACTCAAAGTCCAAGTATTGTGTTTCTTCAAAAATGACCATTCCAACTAATATGGCCCACTTTTACCCTGCTCCCATGAATTGGCTTTCTCTTTCCACTTCTGTTCTGCATTTGCAACTGAAGTTTGACCTCCAAGGTCTCCAATGGTAAGCACTAGGAAATGCAGAAAGAGTTGATAGAAATACAAATATTACCTGTTCAAAGTTGGCTGATTGCCCTTTTCCAGTTTATTCCACTGTTGGCCCCAGTAGCACAGATTACATAATGCCAGGAGACCACTCAGCAAATGCAAATAACATAACAGTAAAACATTCCACTAGATTTTGCCTGGATTATCTGAGTAGTACAGGCAGAAACATACTAGATTCAATGGATGTGAATATTTATGTATGGCAATGCTTTATCCCCTCAAAGGTATATATAACTTTCACACCAAACTTCAACCAGTTATTTTACTTTTCATTATTAAAAATTGTGCTTTCAGTTGCTAAACTTGCCCAACTACTAATTCTGTATTTTTGATGAGCTGCACATATAATTTTCTAAATATCTTCAGGTTATTGACTTTTCAGACTGGTCAAACGTAAATAAATTTTAATGTCCATAAGACAAATTTATTTCTAACTCTAAATAGTAGCAGATAGACTGGGCCTTTAAGTTACATTGTGATTTGGGGCTAAAACATATTTGGCTGTTCTTGTTCATTGAGAGAAGATGAGCTTTAGGACCAGTTTAACATCTACAGATCAAATCACAAAATAACCATGATGTTAAGAAAATTACAGTCTTTAAGACTTTACTTTTAATAGTGTTTCAGTAGAATTAGAAAAACAAAATCTGAGACTGGAGGTTTACTTCTACAATCCCTGTATGAGTGCTGGTTAGTTTAGCTTCACAAAAGAAATAGAAAATTTCTGAGATTGCCCAGTGCTCTCTTGTAGCAAAATAAAGCCACAGAAAAATATCTTTTAAGGCAATAAAAGGAAGGTGTCTTCTAGTACAGACATATTTCAGTTGTTATTGTTTTCTGAACTGACTGGACGATACTGGATAATAATGGAGATGTTTTTGACAGTCTCTTATTTATGAGTCTCTGGATGAGTTTGTGTATGAGTGTGGGTAAGCTTTAGTGCTGCACAAATAAGAGTAATGTTTAAGGTTAATACAGCTGAAATGAATTTGTTTACTTCCCAAATGCACTGATTTCTAGATTCCTCTAAAGCAACTTTAAACTGTACACCCACCACAGAGAACTTATTTACATAGGAATCAGGATATACATGCAAAAAAAGGGTTACAAAAACATGATTCTATAGGAACAGTGGAGTCTAGTTTTGTTTTGGAGCTGCCCAAATTGTAGGTTGTTGGGTGAAATTCATATGAATTTTCTGCAGAAATAATTTAATAAATAAAATATTTGAATAGTTGACCTTTTCAGTGCAAATATCAATGAAGGTGAATTTACTTAATAGGGGGACAGAATTTCTTTAGGACTTTGCTGAAGATGGTATATTTTGCAACCTGAGCTTGAAGTAACAATCTGTGAAACTAAAATAGAATGGAAATTGACTTTTACTTGTATAGCTACACTGTTATTTTTATCTCAGAACTTCATATGATTTTACCTAAGTGTTTGAAACTCCAGTACTTTGGCCACCTCATGCAAAGAGTTGACTCATTGGAAAAGACTGTGATGCTGGGAGGGATTGGGGGCAGGAGGACAAGGGGACGACAGAGGATGAGATGGCTGGATGGCATCACTGACTCGATGGATGTGAGTCTTAGTGAACTTCGGGAGTTGGTGATGGACAGGGAGGCCTGGCGTGCTGCGACTCATGGGGTCGCAGTCAGACATGACTGAGCGACTGATCTGATCTTGATCCAGATCAGACTGTGCATCTATCTCCAAAGTTTTATTGAGCACGTACTACATGCCAAACAACTCATATGTGCTCAAGAAGCAGAAAAACACATTTTGCCTTTAAGAGGTTCAGAGCATCCTGTGTATTTTTGTAGCTTTTCTAGGACTTGCATTTTATTCATCATTTAATTTATTATGAAATACTTGCCTATCCCTATAAATTATATGTTCCCAGGAAGTAAATGTCACTCGATCTTATTTCCAACATCTAGCAGCATGTCTTGTTCTGTTGCTCAGTCGTGTCCAACTCTGTGATCCAATGGACTCCAGCAGGCCGGCTTCCCTGTCCTTCCCTGTCCCGCAGTTTGGTCAAACTCATGTCCATTGAGTTGACAATACCATCCGGCCATCTCATCCTCTGCTCCTGCCCTACTGCTCCTGCCCTCAATCTTTCCCAACATCAGGGTCTTTCCAATGAGTTGACTCTTTGCATCAGGTGGCTAAAGTGTTGGAGCTTCAGCTTCAGCATCAGTACTTTCAATGAATATTCAGGGTTGACTTCCTTTACGATTGACTGCTTTGATCTCATCATTGTCCAAGGGACTCTCATTAAGCAGAGTGTCTGGCACACAGTAAATGTTTAAGAAGAATATGTCTGAATACAAAAGAATAAATGAATGGGAAACATCACTAGCTGTGATCGCAAAATGCAATCGCTTTTTTTTTCTTTGGTATTATCAAAATGCTGGTAATAATTCATCTGAAAAATCCATACCCTAGCCTTCCTTCCTTGGAATCATTATTGCCAGGAGAACTAGCAATAACCTCAGATATGCAGATGACACCACACTTACATCAGAGAGTGAAGAACTAAAAAGCCTCTCGAAGAAGGTGAAAGAGGAGAGTGAAAAAGCTGACTTAAACCTTAACATTCAGAAAACTAAGATCATGGCATCTGGTCACATCACTTCATGGCAAATGGATGGGGAAACAGTGGAAACAGTGAGAGACTTTATTTGGGGGGGCTCCAAAATCACTGCAGATGGTGACTGCAGCCATGAAATTTAAAGACACTTGCTCCTTGGAAGAAAAGTTATGACCAGCCTAGGCAGCATATTAAAAAGCAGAGACATTACTTTGCCAACCATTACTTTGTCCATCTGTCAAAGTCATGGTTTTTGCAGTAGTCATGTATGGATGTGAGAGTTAGACTATAAAGAAAGCTGCGTGCCGAAGAATTGATGCTTTTGAACTGTGGTGTTGGAGAAGACTCTTGAGAGTCCCTTGGACTGCAAGGAGGTCTAACCAGTCCATCCTAAAGGAAATAAGTCCTGAATATTCATTGGAAGGACTGATGCTGAAGCTGAAGTTCCAATACTTTGTCCACCTGATGCGAAGAACTGCCTCCTTGGAAAAGACCCTGATGTTGGAAAAGACTGCAGGAAGGAGGAGAAGGGGATGACAGAGAATGAGATGGTTGGATGGCATCCCCGACTCGATGGACATGAGTTTGTGCAGGCTCTGGATGTTGGTGATGGACAGGGAGGCCTGGCATTCTGCAGTCCATGGGATCACAAAGTGTCGGGCATGACTCAGTGACTGAACTGAACGGAACTGACTGAGACTTTTTTCTAGCCACCTGGTAACTGTGGGGCTTATTGAGAAGTTTCTTCACTCATTTTTACCCTAGCAGTTCCTGCTCTTACTTGCAGTTTGGAACTAGAACAGCCAGGCTGACTTGATAACCCACAAACCTGGAAGCTGCATGATTCACGTCCAGCTCCCAGGATGATCAAGCACAAAGACCAACGTGGAGCCCAGCCTTGTGACAGTGACGTGGTACCCCTGAAAGAGCAACCATAGGTCACCGTCCAGACTTCTTTACCATAATAGAAAAAATAAACTTCAATCTTATTTCAACTACAGCTACTTCCTATCTCTGGTACTAGTAGCCCAACACAATTCTTCTACTTGATTTAGACAACTATAAATTTCTATTTCCAATAACCGAACAGATATGGCAGACAAACTAACCCCATTAAGACCAGTGTTTTATTTCCTTTCCACACACTTGAATATTAAAACAAAAACAAAAACATTTATTTGGCCACATTGGGTTTTTTAGTTGCATCATGCAGCACACAGGATCCTCCCTGTGGCATGTGGGATCTGTCATCGTGGTGTGGAAGCCCTTCCTGTGGCAGGCGGGCTTCTCTCTATTTGTGGCACGTGAGCTCCAGAGCCAACGGCCTTAGCAGTTGTGGCAGGCAAGCTCTCTAGTTGTGGCGAATGGGTTACCTGCCCTACAGCACGTGGGAATCATAGTCCCCCGATCAGAGACTGAACCCACATCCTCTGCATTGGTTGGCAGATTCTTAACCCTCTGGATCACCAAGGAAGGCCCAACAATTGCCTTATGTTTTGGATTGGGTTAAATAAGTGGTTCTCCACTGGTGGTGATTTTGTCTCCCAGGATATCTGACAAATTCTAGAGACACTGCAGTTGCCACAACTGGAATAAGGGGAGTTTATCCTAGTAGCCACTCCATAGGGGGACAGTCATGCCACTACAGTGTCCAGGATAGAACCCTACAACAGAAAATTATCTGGGTCAAAATGTTAATAGTGAGAAGATTGAGAAACCCTGGGTTAAATCTTTCATTAAGTTGCTTAGACATACAACTGCAAGGACATCCATCCAGTCCGTCCTAAAGGAAATCAGTCCTGAATGTTCATTGGAAAGACTGATGTTGAAGGTGAAACTCCATTACTTTGGCCACCTGATGCAAAGAGCTGACTCATTTGAAAAGACCCTGATGCTGGGGAAAGATTGAGGGCAGGAGAAGAAGGGGATGACAGAGGGTGAGATAGTTGGATGGCATCACTGACTCAATGGACATGAGTCTGAGTAAACTCCAGAACTTGGTGATTGACAGGGAAGGCTGATGTACTGCAGTCCATGGGGTCACAAAGAGTCAGACACGACTGAGCAACTGAACTGAACTGAACTGAACTGAGACATACATCTAACAACTAACTAACTGTTGATAATTAAATAAAGGTACATATTCTATTTGATCAGATGAAGGAGTGGGTGGAGAAGGCAATGGCACCCCACTCCAGTACTCCTGCCTGGAAAATCCCATGGACAGAGGAGCCTGGTAGGCTGCAATCCATGGGGTCATGAAGAGTTGGACATGACTGAGGGACTTCACTTTTACTTTTCACTTTCATGCATTGGAGAAGGAAATGGCAACCCACTCCAGTGTTCTTGCCTGGAGAATCCCAGGGACAGCGGAGCCTGGTGGGCTGCCGTCTGTGGGGTGGCAGAGAGTCGGACACGACTGAAGTGACTTAGCAGCAGCAGCAGCAGCAGCAGTAAGAGTGGGTAATTTACAAAGTATTGGCCTGATGAATTCTTCTACATAAAAGTAGAGTAATATGAAGAAATATGAGAAAGTGGTAAGTAATTGAATGGGGCAATGTAATAGACACAACAATTAAGAAAATTGTGTTGCAGAGTGAACTAAAGATGGCTATGTAGTTCAGTGGACTTCTGTTTGAAATAAAAATATAGTTAAATTGGAAATTGAGACGCTTTCTGGAATAAGACCCTTGCTGTGAGAAAGCAGACAAAGTTGAAACAAGTCTTTTTAAGAGTCTCCATTTCTAAGACATCCTCATTTTCCTCTTGGATCCAACAGTTAAAACAAAGAAAGGAAAGAGGGATGGAAGAAAGAAAGCTGAAAAGAGTGGGACCCAGGAAAGAAACAGGTACTGGGCACTGAAAACCAGGTAAACCTGTCAGTGATAAATTGAAACCAAAATTATACTAAGTAAAAGCAAAATATACAAAACCCACCTGAACTTGCCAGCAAAGTAAAATCTCAAGTAGCATTAAAAGTTCATATTTATAGGTAACTTAATAATCATCACTATCAGCAAAAGAAAGCTACAATATTCCAATTGCATCATTTTAATGAAAGCCTGTGCCGTAAACCTTATAATTTTCTGCTGTCATGCTCAGTCACTTTCAACACATTTAAATTAGAAAGGACTGTGCTAATTTTGCTTCATAGTCAGGGTAATTGTTCTAAGACATAATTTTCTTTCTTTTTCTCCCAATTGTTTTATTCTCCAGTGTTGTTTAAATTGAGTCTCAGTTACTCCATGTCCTTTTAAGCCTGAGCTATTTCTAGCCCCTACCCTACTGGAAATATTCCTTTCATCTTCCTTTGCTTATTAAGTGCTTAGATATCCTTTTCCAATAGGCATGCTATTCCTCTGTGATCTTCCTGAAGAGTATTGTGTGAGTCTTGAGTTGGTGAGTTGACTCTATATTTAATTGAAAAGGGCTGCCCTTTATTTTCCTTATATTAATGCTTAACATACCATAGAATTGACTTGAGAAAAAGTAATAAAAGCATAGCAGTTGAAACATTTGAAAAAGAGTTGGGTTGTATGGAGAACATCATCACTGCTTTTAAATACTTGAGAGAGAGAAGAGATGATTGATCCAGAAGAACTACACTGGGAAAAATGAGTTGAAATGACAAAGAAGGTTTGGGCTCCAAAGAAAATAGAATTTTCCAGCAGCTGAAGTGGAGTGGGTTTCCTTATGAAGCAGTGAGTTCCTGAGATAGAAGTGCTCATGCTGAGGTCAAGGACCTCCAAATTGAGAAGGAAAGGGAAAGGTAAGTTTCCCTCTTCATATACAGCAGAATTTTTTTCCCCCTAACAAGCTTTATTTTCTTGGGCTCCAGAATCACTGTGGATGGTGACTGCAGCCATGAGATTAAAAGATACTTGCTCATTGGAAAAAAACTATGACAAACCTAGACAGTGTTAAAAAGCAGAGACATTACTTTGCCAACAAAGGTCCATATAGTCAAAGCTATGGTTTTTCCAGTAGTCTTATACTGATTTGAGTGTTGGCTCATAAAGAAGACTGAATACCAAAGAATTGATGCTTTCCTTCCCATTGTGGTGCTGGAGAAGATTCTTGGGAGTCCCTTGGACAGTGGTGAGATCAAACCAGTGCATCCTAAAGGAAATCAGTCCTGAATATTCATCAGAAGGACTGATGCTGAAGCTGAGGCTCCGATACTTTGCCCACCTGATGCGAAGAGCTGACTTATTGGAAAAGACTCTGATGATGAGAAAGACTGAAGGCAGGAGGAGAAGGTGGTGACAGAGGATGAAATGGTTTGATGGCACCAATGAGTCATTGGACATGAGTCTGATCAAGCTCCTGGAAATGGTAAAGGATGGGGAAACCTGGCATGTTGCAGTCCGTGGGGTCACAAGAGTCAGACATGCCTTAGCAACTGAATGACAACAACAAACTATGTCAAAGAGAGATCGATACTGATTAGATAATATTCATCTGGTAAAAGAAGAAAATGCAAAAAAGATGGCTGAAGGAATAAATAATATTTTGCTGACTGATTGGGTAGATACCTCTCACTGTGTTAGTAGTGGATGTGGGAGAAAAGACGACTCTAAATAAATGCTCAAACATCTGAGATAATAAATGCCATTTCAATTCACTTCCTTTTATCTGATGTCCTTCAAGTTCTTCCTAATGATCTGTGGTCTCTCTACCCTAGGGCATTCTAAACTACCTTTCTCCTGAGGAGTTAGTCACCAGGAGCATGATTCTTCTTCCCTCCAACAGTAAGGAGAGTTTATGAATTATATTGTTTTAAGATGCTGAAAGATTGACCTACGGGTGTCACAAGTTAATCACTGATTTTCAAGTTCAATACAATCACCATTCTTTAAATCAGAAGTCCAAGAATTAAGTTCTCTACTATTTAAAAGGCTGGCACCAAAGAAAGAAGGGTAATAACACTGGGGGACATGCCCATGGTCCTCTCGCTAGGAGCTCCTACTTTTCAGCAAGGCTTTCACCTCTTTCCAGGATGCATTTAAATGCTGCAGGAGTTGGAATTGAAGGTCATGGTGACAGATGCAAGACTAGAGACCACTGATCAATCACTGAAGTCTCAGTTCCATCACTGCATGGTTCACTCCTGAAGCCAGCAGGTTTGAGCAGGTCCTTGTCTTTTAAAATGCATTAAAACTGTGTCCAGGTAAGCGCCATGATCCAAAACAATACCCAGTGTACACACAGCACCAGTATGCCTACATACACATTCATATGCAATTATTTAGTGCAATCTGCATCTCCACCATGGACATTCTTCCATTGTGATTAGTATAAGGCATGTAAGAAAGTGGAGGCATTTTCTGGAGCTCCTGAATTGAGTATTTCATGTCTGTAGATACTGGTACATACGACACATTAGCAAGGAAGGCATGCGTGCACTCAGGGGGACTGATTTAGAAAAAAAATCAGCTTTTTTCAAGCTCTATCTTTACAAGTTCACTCAGTATACCTCAGTTTCCTCACCTGTATAATGGGGATGAGACTATTGCTTTCTACCTCTCAAGAGTGTCTTAAAGATTTATGAGATCAGTTTTCTCAAGCATTATGAACTTCTTGGGAAAAGGTACTATGAAAAATAAAGCATCATTATTCATTTTCTAGGACAGGACCCTTGGGGGTGGGGTCCCTGGAAAAGAACAAATAGAGTCATTTTTACTGGAGACAAGAGAGAAATGTTCTCATCTGAAAATCCAAACTCAGTGGAAAAACACAGTTGCTCTACAAGTTAGTCAAGTCCAATCTTTAAAACACTCTGCATTTCTGCACTTTCCCCCCTCTATTTGGTCTCCTGGATCATTATAATATCAACTCTGTAAGTAACAGTGTGTGTGTGAGAGAGAGAAACAAAGACAGAAACAGAAAGAAGAGAATTAAAAGAATTTCCACTGCTGAATATCTATTTATAATGACTCCTGGTCCAGCCTAGTCCATTATCTACTTAAAATTCAAAAGAAGTACTTTTCTGTGGATGGTTTTACATGTTTTCATCTTCCTCTTTTGTTAGAAAGGAAGAAAAGTTATAGAGACCACCAGGCAATCATCATTATTAAATATATTTCCATTCATAGCCATGGACTAAAATTGTATGGAAATAAAAACACTTTTTTCTTGATATGATTTTAGGATACCATAGCAAGTATGTTACAAAGAAAATTCAGATTTGCAAAGAAAAAATTTGAGTTATTCTTATGTTCATCCCTCCCCCTGAAAAAATACTAAAGGCGTAAAGGCTTTCCTGGACTCCTTGGTGAATCTGCACATTTTTTTTTTTTTTCTCTTTACCTCACTATCTAACAGCTTAAGTCTGAAGCCTCAATTGTAACTCACCTTTGACCTGAAATGAGAAAAAGAAACATTAAGTGTTCTTTTTATTTGACATTACAAGTACTGCACTGCCCCTTGGTTATTATCCAATCATGTAATAGAGCCTTCAATGTTTGGTTTTCTTTCTTCATTTAAAAGATCTGAATGCTGGACAGCTTGACAGTTCTGAGCCTGGAACTGCCCTGTTTAAACCATAGGGTGGTCTGGTCCCCAGCTTTCTTCTCCTGTGGCTGGAAACCCGTGGAGATGTTTTACAGACTTTGAACTCTACATGGAGCCTAATGGGATATTGAGAGTGATAGTCTCATTCTGTCTGGCCCCCTCCTGTTCAGAGGAAGGAGCTCGCCAGCATCATTCACAGTTGGCAGCCTCACAGCCAGGACCCAGCTGCCTGGAATGAGCCACTTTTCTCTCCTCCTTCCCTGGACTCACAGTTCTTGTCATCACTCTGTTTGCTGCTTTTTCAGTTTTTCCCCAGCACCGCTAGACTTGGGTGGGCATGCCAAGATTCAGATATCCTACCCGGCTCTAGAAATGGCAGCATTTAAAGATTCCCTCAGGGATCACCTAATCCCTTGTTACTAAAACTGTGGGCCTTGGATCCACCAGCATCAATGTGATCGGGAGCTTGTTAAAAATGCTGATGCTTGGGCCTCGTCCCAGACCTAGGAAATTAGTCTCTGCTTTTTCTCATGACCACCAGGTGATTCCCTGGAGAAGGAAATGGCAACCACTCCAGTGTTCTTGCCTGGAAAAATTCCACGGACAGAGGAGCCTGGTGGGCTACAGTCCATGGGGTCCCAAAGAGTCGGACACGACTGGGCGACGAAGCACAAGCACCAGGTGATTCAGAAGTACAGGATAGTTTGAGAAGCCCTGACCTGATTCCACACATCTCCTGATTTAAGAATTTTATTAGTTATATAAGATGTAAGTGATTTAAGAATTAATTTATTTATTCTAGAAAAAGAAATGACCTGGAGATATAAAAATTCTGGTTCTGTGTTTCTGGGGCACAGCCTGGACACCAGTCCCCTGACCCCCATCTGGTTCCCATGTGCATCTGGAATGGAGACTCATGGATGGCTCGAAAGCAGTGGTTCTCAAAGTCTGGTCTTTGTAGCAGCAACCCCAGTGTTACTTGTGAAAATAAAAATTCTCAGGCTATGTCTTAGAAATTATAATTTAGAAACTCCAGGATTAGAGCCCAAAAAGTATTAGTTGCTCAGTCACGTCCAACTCTTTGCAACCCCATGGACTGTAGCCCACCAAGATTCTCTGTCTGTAGATTCTCCAGGCAGGAATACTGGAGTGGTCTGCCTTTCCCTTCTCCAGGGGATCTTCCTGACCCAGGGATCAAACCCGGGTCTTCCACATTGCAAGCAGATTCTTTACCATCTGAGTCACCAGCGTAGCCCCAAAGTCTGCATTTAAACAAGTTTTCCAGATTGTGCTGATATAAGTTCTATAACTACACGTTGAAAGAGTAAGGATGTCCTAAGCCTCACCCCTGAAAGATGGATAGGTATACACCTGTACTGTTCTGAGGTTGTTTTAATTTAAATTAATTAAATCAAATCAAATAAAACATTGTATTTCTCATTTGAACTAGTCATATTTTAAGTATTTGATAGCCACAGGAGGCTAGTGGCCACATAAACAACAGCATGAACATAGAATATTTCCATCATTTTCAGAAATTTTTCCTGGACAGTGCTGAATTAGACTTTGGACTAGAGGTATACAGATATTAATATTTTAATAACAACAACAATAATGGCAGCAACAATTCTCATATGCTAATCAATTATTATGTTCCAGGATGACATTAAGTGATTCCTCTGTGTTTCTTACTCTGATTGTCAAATTATTGTTTAATTATTATGTCTGAGTCTAGCAAGGATTTTGGTGAGATGAAGGGACAAGGAACAAGAACAGGGGAGACAAACAAGAGAAAGAGTTTATCTCCATCAAAAGACTTCACTTGAGGAATTGGGTGGACTTTAATGCAGAGAACCATTGATGGAACTCAAGGAACATGTCAACAATGAGGGAGATAAGCTAGTAAGATACCATTTCTAGAGTTTCTCCCTCTCTCTAAGGCTAGAACATACCATGTAAAGCTAGGATCAAAGAGTAATGAATGACATTATGCGTTTGGAGTTCTGTTGACTGGGTGTTTTTGTAGCTCTGCATCCAGGATTGAATCTTTCCTTAGTCTCCTGCAACAGATTATCATTGGCCTCATCAGTTGATGACTACAGATTAAGATTGCCTGCATTTTGTGCCCAATATTGTGTTGTACAACCTACCGACATAATAGCTGGATGTTAACTCCCTTCCATGTGTTCCCAGCTCTGTATGCAGGCTCCCCTGTGACTGACTGCTTCACTGTGTCTTGAGACCTGTTCATTCCCCTCCACTCCTCTTTCCACCACTTGCCAGTGTGGGGTGAGCAGGCAGGCAGTGTGTGTTCTCTGGGACCCGCTAGGGCTGAGGATGCAGACCTGAACATGCTGGTTGTTTCTTTCTTTCATTTAGCTTATGCTTTACTGATGGCTCTTTGTCCAGAGTTCCTTGGGTACAGCTGGCCTCATCTCTGGCCTCTGAGAAGGCATAAACACTCTTTCCCACATCACCTTTGAGACTTAAGTAGATTTTTTTTTTCCTTTTGAGCATTTTGCTAAAATCCTGAGGATATGGGAAACTCCACAGCTCAGAAATCACAACTATTACTGGAGGTGGTGCTCCCATTTGGGCTTCTGCTGGGAGAGAGCTTTATCAAACCCTTCGAGTCTCTTACTGACTAGTTTTGAAGCACTGAAACTTCCCCAAGGAAAAAACCATTAATCGAAAGTTCTCAACAAAGTAACCCCTCCCATTACAAAGAGAAGGTCTGTTTTAAAGGAAAATTCCAGGCTCCACCTAAAAGACAGAAACTGCTTGAACGCTCCCAGAGTACACTTTCTTCAGTTTCCAAATTTGCTTTGGTCTTGATTACACTAGAATTTTATCCTTTCCCTTCCACTTGCCAACATTTCCCCCCTCCATTTTTTCCCCTTTTTCACAATGACAGGTAAACAAAAATACACATAGGGATGGTGTCCAGGGCTAAGACATCCTGGGGATTTGCAAGAGAAATTTTATTGCTTCTACTTATAAGCATAAGTCAATTTCCACACCACCCCAATTTGATATACATTTTCTCTTCTATTCAATGTGCCCATTTCCGGGGTGTTTAGTAATAGACTCATACATTTTTCAAGCTGAAAGGAATTTAGAGTTCATCTAGCCTAGTGGATTTTTTCAATGTATTTTAATGGCAAAAAAAAAAAAAAAATCTCACTTCAAATAAAACCCTAATAAATAGTAGTCCAATAGCTAAAGCAGAAGCAAACGGTGCTTCTCAAGTTGGAACAAGGACGGCCTGTGAAACCCTCCACCTTCCCACTTGGAATGGTCTACTAAGCTCTGTTTGAAATCTTTTGTCTGGCTCTGCTCCTCAGTTTACAGAGGGAGAACGTAAAGCTGAGAAAAGTTAAGCAATTTTCACGCGATAAGATTTTGATGAGCCTAAAGAAAAGTTATCCCTCCTGCTTCCATTGTATTACCCTGTGATGCTTTTGATAGAGTGGTTTTTTAATTCCTCAATTGGAAGCTCTCCTGAATGAATGGTTCCTTAGCCAGGAAGTTGATCATATCATTCTTCTACTCAAAATCATCAATTGGCTTCTCACATAAATCAAAACTAGTGGGAGAGGGGACTTGGGCTTCCCTGGCTCACTTTCTTTTGGAAGCTGAAGAGGAGAAGCCCTTAGCAAACACTTATATGCTTTCTGTCTCCATCGATTTGGGATATTTCATCTCCATGGATTATGAAATTTTGGACATTTCATACAAGTAATCTACAAGATGGCACAGTAGAAAGACATGTGCTCATCTTCTCTTGTGAGAACTCCAAAATTACAACTTGCTGCTGAACAACCATCAACAGGAGAATGTTGGATCCCACCAAAAAAAGATACCCCATGCCCAAGGGCAAAGGAGAAGCTCCAGCAAGATGGTAGAAGGGGCTAAATCACATTTAGAATCAAACCCCATAACCACCAGAGAAGCTCAGAGGGCTCAAACAAAATCTTGTACACACCAGGAGTCCCCACAGGGACTGAGCCAGACCTGCCTTTGAGTGTTTGAACATCTCCTGTGGAGGTACAGGTCAGCAATGGCCTGCTGCAGGGGCAGGGGCTCTCGGTGCAGCAGAGCTGGGTGTTACATAAGCCCTCTTGGAGGAGGTCACCATCAAACCCACCATAGAGCCACCAGAATATACACAGGACTGGGAAACAGACTCTTGGAGGGCACAAACAAAACCTTGTGCACACCAGGAACCAGGAGAAAGGAGCAGTGATCCCACAAGAGACTGACCCAGACTTGCCCATGAAAGTCGAGGAGTTTCCAGCAGAGGTGTGTGTCACATTAGCCTGCTGCAGGGTTGGGGCCACTGAGTGCGGCAGTGTGTGCATAGACCTTTTGAAGGAGGTCGCCATTATCTTCATTACCTCCATCATTGTTTGGTCTCAGGGCAAAAAAAACAGAGAGGGAACACAGCCCTGCCTATCAACAGCAAATTGGATTAAAGATTTACTGAGCATGGCCCTGCACATCAGAACAAGACTCAGTTTCTCCCACAGTCAGTCTATCCCATCAGGAAACATCCATAAACCTCTTATCCTTATATGTCAGAGGGCAGTACAGTTCAGTCGCTCAGTCCTGTCCGACTCTTTGTGACCCCATGAATCGCAGCACACCAAGCCTCCCTGTCCATCACCATCTCCTGGAGTTCACTCAAACTCACGTCCATTGAGTCAGTGATGCCATCCAGGCATCTCATCCTCTGTCGTCCCCTTTTCTTCCTGCCCCCAATCCCTCCAAG
>NW_011494799.1:2210090-2210623 GCF_000754665.1 Bison bison bison | reverse complement strand
CTTTTCCAGTGAGTCAGCTCTTCACATGAGGTGGCCGAAGTACTGGAGCTTCAGCTTTAGCATCAGTCCTTCCAATGAACACCCAGGACTGATCTCCTTTAGGATGGACTGGTTGGATCTCCTTGCAGTCCAAGGGACTCTCAAGAGTCTTCTCCAACACCACAGTTCAAAAGCATCAATTCTTCGGCACTCAGCTTTCTTCACAGTCCAACCCTCACATACATACTTGACCATTAGAAAAACCATAGCCTTGACTAGACGGACTTTTGGTGGCAAAGTAATGTCTCTGCTTTTCAAATGCTATCTAGGTTGGTCATAACTTTTCTTCCAAGGAGTAAGCACCTTTTAATTTCATGGCTGCAGTCACCATTTGATTTTGGAGCCCCCCAAAATAAAGTCTGACACTGTTTCCACTGTTTCCCCATCTATTTCCCATGAAGTGATGGGACCAGATGCCATGATCTTCGTTTTCAGAATGTTGAGCTTTAAGCCAACTTTTTCACTCTCCTCTTTCACTTTCATCAAGAGGCTTT
>NW_011494799.1:2208188-2209990 GCF_000754665.1 Bison bison bison | reverse complement strand
GCTTTTTAGTTCCTCTTCACTTTCTGCCATAAGGGTGGTATCCTCTGCATATCTGAGGTTATTGATATTTCTCCCAGCAATCTTGATTCCAGCTTGTGCTTCTTCCAGCTCAGCATTTCTCATGATGTATTCTGCATAGAATATACAATATACAGCCTTGACGTACTCCTTTTCCTATTTGGAACCAGTCTGTTGTTCCATGTCCAGTTCTAACTGTTGCTTCTTGAACTGTATATAGGTTTCTCAAGAGGCAGGTCAGGTGGTCTGGGATTCCCATCTCTTTCAGAATTTTCCACAGTTTCTTGTGATCCACATAGTCAAAGGCTTTGGCATGGTCAATAAAGCAGAAATAGATGTTTTTCTGGAACTCTCTTGCTTTTTCCATGATCCAACGGATGTTGGCAATTTGATCTTTGGTTCCTCTGCCTTTTCTAAAACCAGGTTGAACATCTGGAAGTTCATGGTTCACATATTACTGAAGCCTGGCTTGGAGCATTTTGAGCATTACTTTGCTAGCATGTGAGATGAGTGCTATTGTGTGGTAGTTTGAACATTCTTTGGCATTGCCTTTCTTTGGGATTGGAATGAAAACTGACGTTTTCCAGTCCTGTGGCCACTGCTGAGTTTTCCAAATTTGCTGGCATATTGAGTGGGGCACTTTCACAGCATTATCTGAATTCACAGGACTTGAAATAGTTTAACTGGAATTCCATCATCTCCACTAGCTTTGTTTGTAGTGATGCTTTCTAAGGCCCACTTGACTTCACATTCCAGGATGTCTGGCTCTAGGTGAGTGATCATACCATCGTGATTATCTGGGTCATGAAGATCTTTTTTGTATAGTTCTTCTGTGTATTCTTGCCACCGCTTCTTAATATCTTCTGCTTCTGTTAAGTCCATACCATTTTTGTCCTTTATTGAGCCCATCTTTGCATGAAATGTTCCCTTGGTATCTCTAATTTTCTTGAAGAGATCTCTAGTCTTTCCCATTCTGTTGTTTTCCTCTATTTCTTTTCATTGATCGCTGACAAATGCTTTCTTATCTGTTCTTGCTATTCTTTGGAACTCTACATTCAGATGCTTATATCTTTCCTTTTATCCTTTGCTTTTTGCTTCTCTTCTTTTCACAGCTATTTGTAAGCCCTCCCTAGATGGCCATTTTGCTTTTTCGCATTTCTTTTCCATGGGGATGGTCTTGATCCCTGTCTCCTGTACCATGTCACGAACTTCAGTCCATAGTTCATCAGGCACTCTATCTATCATATCTAATCCCTTAAATCTATTTCTCACTTTCACTGTATAATCATAAGAGATTGGATTTAGGTCATACCTGAATGGTCTAGAGGTTTTCCCTATTTTCTTCAATTTAAATCTGAATTTGGCAATAAGGAGTTCGTGATCTGAGCCACAGTCAGCTCCCGGTCTTGTTTTTGCTGACTGTATAGAGCTTCTCCATCTTTTGCTGCAAATAATATAATCAATCTGATTTTGGTGTTGACCATCTGGTGATATCCATGTGTAGAATCTTCTCTTGTGTTGTTGGAAGAGGGTGTTTGCTATGACCAGTGTGTTCTCTTGGCAAAACTCTATTAGCCTTTGCCCTGCTTCATTCTGTATTCCAAGGCCAATTTGCCTGTTACAACAGGTGTTTCTTGACTTCCTACTTTTGCATTCCAGTCCCCTATAATGAAAAGGACATCTTTTTGGGGTGTTAGTTCTAAAAGGTCTTGTAGCCCCAAAAAGATGTCCTTTTCATTATAGGGGACTGGAATGCAAAAGTAGGAAGTCAAGAAACACCTAGG
>NW_011494799.1:2204656-2208088 GCF_000754665.1 Bison bison bison | reverse complement strand
TTTGCCTTGATAATGAACAGAGATCATTCTGTGTTTTTGTGATTGCATCCAAGTACTGCATTTCAGACTCTTTTGTTGACCATAATGGCTACGTCATTTCTTCTAAAGGATTCCTGCCCACAGTAGTAGATATAATGGTCAGCTGAGTTAAATTCACCCATTCCAGTACATTATAGTTCGCTGATTCCTAGAATGTTGACTTTCACTCTTTCCATTTCTTGTTTGACCACTTCCAATTTGCCTTGATTCATGGACCTAACAGTCCAAGTTCCTATGCAATATTGCTCTTGACAGCATCGGAACTTGCTTCTATCACCAGTCACATCCACAGCTGGGTATTGTTTTTGCTTTGGCTCCATCCCTTCATTCTTTCTGGAGTTATTTCTCCACTGATTTCCAGTAGCATATTGGGTACCTACTGACCTGGGGAGTTCCTCTTTCATTATCCTGTCATTTTGCCTTTTCATACCATTCATGGGGTTCTCAAGGCAAGAATACTGAAGTGGTTTGCCATTTCCTCTCCAGTGGACCACATTCTGTCAGACCTCTCCACCATGACCCGCCCGTCTTGGGTGGCCCCACAGGGCATGGGTTAGTTTCTTTGAGTTAGACAAGGCTGTGGTCCTAGTGTGATTAGATTGACTAGTTTTCTGTGATTATGGTTTCAGTGTGTCTGCCCTCTGATACCCTCTTGCAAAACCTACCGTCTTACTTAGGTTTCCATTACCTTGGACGTGGGGTATCTCTTCACAGCTGCTCCAGCAAAGCGCAGCCACTGCTCCTTACCTTGGACGAGAGGTATCTCCTCACCGCCCCCTCTCCTGATCTTGAACGTGTAGTAGCTCCTCTAGGCCCTCCTGCTCCCGCACAGCCACTGGTCCTTGGATGTAGGGTTGCTCCTCCAGCAGGGGGTGGCTCCACCTGGCTGCCACCCCGACCTTGGAAGTGGGGTAGCTCTTCTTGGCTGCTCCTGCACTGTTGCAGCCTGGCACTCTCGGCCACCGGCCCTGACCTCAGACACGGGGTAGCTCCTCTAGGCCGCCGCCCCTGACCTCGGACGTGGGGTAGCTCCTCTCGGCTGTTCCTGCATCATTGCAGCCTGGCACTCTCGGCTGCTGCCCCTGACCTCGGACGTGGAGTAGCTCCTCTCGGCTGTGCTTATGCACCGTCTCAGCTGCCCGCGCTTGTCTGTCAGAGGGCAGACAAATGAAAACCACAATCAAAAACTAATCAAACTGAGCACATGGACCACAACCTTGTCTAACTCAAACTATGAACCATGCTGTGTAGGGCCATCCAAGATGAACAGGTCATGGTGGAGAGTTCTGACAAAATGTGGTCCACTGGAGAAGGCAATGGCAAACCACTTCGGTATTCTTGACTTGAGAACCCCATGAATAGTATGAAAAGGCAAAAAGATAGGACACTGAAAGATGAACTCCTCAGGTTGATAGGTGACCAATATGCTACTGGAGATCAGTGGAGAAATAACTCCAGGAAGAATGAAGGGATGGAGCCAAAACAAAAGTAGCACTGTGTTGTGGATGTGACTGGTGATGGAAGTAAAGCCCAGTGCGGTAAAGAACAATATTGCATAGGAACCTGTAACGTTAGGTCCATGAATCGAGGCAAATTCAGTTCAGTTTAGTTCATTCGCTCAGTTGTGTCTGAATCTTTGCGACCCCATGAACCGCAGCATGCTAGGCCTCCCTGTCCATCACCACCTGTCAGAGTCTACCTAAACCCATGTACATTGAGCCAGTGATGCCATCCAGCCATCTCATCCTCTGTCGTCCCCTTCTCCTCATGCCCTCAATCTTTCCCAGCTCTTTTCAAATTAGTCAGCTCTTTGCATCGGGTGGGCAAAGAATTGGAGTTTCAGCTTCAACATCAGTCCTTCCAATGAAAACCCAGGACCTATCTCCTTTAGGATGGACTGGTTGGATGTGGTCAAATAGGAGATGGCAAGAGTGAACATCAACATTTTAGGAGTCAATGAACTAAAATGGACTGGAATGGGTGAATTTAATTCAGATGACCATTATATCTACTACTGTAGGCAAGAATCCCTTAGAAAGAATGGAGTAGCCCTTATAGTCAACAACAGAGTCTGAAATGCAGTACTGGGTACAATCCCAAAAATGACAGAATGATCTCTGTTCATTTCCAAGGCAAACCACTCAATATTACAGTAATCCAAATCTATGCCCCAACCAGTAACACTGAAGTTGAATGGTTCTATGAAGACCTACAAGATCTTCTGGAAATAACACCCAGAAAAGATGTCCTTTACATCACAGGGAACTGGAATGCAAAAGTAGGAAGTCAAGAGATACCTGGAATACAGGCAAGTTTGGCCTTGGAGTACAAAATGAAGCAGGGCAAATGCTAACAAAGTTTTGCCAAGAGAACACACTGGTCATAGCAAACACCCTCTTCCAAGAGCACAAAAGAAGACTCTACACATGGACATCACCAAATGGTCAATATAAAATCAAATTGATCATATTCTTTGCAGCCAAAGATGGAGAAGCTCTACATAGTCAGCAAAATCAAGACTGGGAGCTGACTATGGTTCAGATCATGAACACTTTATTGCAAAATTCAGACTTAAATTGAAAAAAGTAAGGAAAACCACTAGACCATTCATGTATGACCTAAATCAAATCCCTACAATTATACAATGGAAATGACAAATAGATTCAAGGGTTTAGATCTGATAGACAGAGTGCCTGAAGAACTGTGGACAGAGGTTTGTGACATTGTTCAGGAGGCAGTGATCAAGACCATCCCCAAGAAAAAGAAATGCAAAAAAGCAAAATAGTTATCTGAGGAAGCCATACAAATAGCTGAGAAGAGAAGAGAAGCTAAAGGCAAAGGAGAAAAGGAAAGATATAAGCATCTGAATGCAGAGTTCCAAAGAATAGCAATGAGAGATAAGAAAGCCTTGAACAGTAATCAATGCAAAGAAATAGAGGAAAGCAATAGAATGGGAAAGACTAGAGATCTGTTCAAGAGGTTTAGAGATACCAAAGGAACATTTCAAGCAAAGATGGGCACAATAAAGGACAAAAATGGTATGGACTTAACAGAAGCACAGGATATTAAGAATAGGTGGAAAGAATACACAGAAGAACTATACAAAAAAGATCTTCATGATCCATATTACCATGATGGTGTGATCACTCATCTAGAGCCAGACATCCTGTAGTGTGAAGTCAAGTGCAACACTCAATATGCCTGAAAATTTGGAAAATTCAGCAGTGGTCATAGGACTGGAAAAGGTCAGTTTTCATTCCAATCCCAAAGAAAGGCAATGTCAAAGAATGTTCAAACTACCACACAATTGCACTCATCTCACATGCTAGCAAAGTAATGCTCAAAATTCTCCAAGCCAGGCTTCAACAACATGTAAACCATGAACTTCCAGAT
>NW_011494799.1:2203746-2204556 GCF_000754665.1 Bison bison bison | reverse complement strand
CTTTGTTGGCAAAGTAATGTCTCTGCTTTTGAATATGCTATCTAGGTTGGTCATAACTTTCCTTCCAAGGAGTAAGCGTCTTTTAATTTCATGGCTGCAGTCACCATCTGCAGTGATTGTGGAGCCCAGAAAAATAAAGTCTGACACTGTTTCCACTCTTTCCCCATCTATTTCCCATGAAGTGGTGGGACTGGATGCCATGATCTTTGTTTTCTGAATGTTGAGCTTTAAGCCAACTTTTTCACTCTCCACTTTCACTTTCATCAAGAGGCTTTTGAGTTCCTCTTCACTTTCTGCCATAAGGGTGGTGTCCTCTGCATATCTGAGGTTATTGATATTTCTCCTGGCAATCTTGATTCCAGCTTGTGTTTCTTCTAGTCCAGAATTCTCATGCTATACTCTGCATATAAGTTAAATAAACAGGGTGACAATATACAGCCTTAACGAACTCCTTTTCCTATTTGGAACCAGTCTGTTGTTCCATATCCAGTTCTAACTGTTGCTTCTTGAATTGCATATAGTTTTCTCAAGAGGCAGGTCAGGTGGTCTGGGATTCCCATCTCTTTCAGAATTTTCCACAGTTTATTGTGATCCACACAGTCAAAGGCTTTGGCATAGTCAATAAAGCAGAAATAGATGTTTTTCTGGAACTCTCTTGCTTTTTTCTATGATCCAGCGGATGTTGGCAATTTGATCTCTGGTTCCTCTGCCTTTTCTAAAACCAGCTTGAACATCAGGAAGTTCACGGTTCACATATTGCTGAAGCCTGGCTTAGAGAATTTTGAGCATTACTTTACTAAAGTGTGAGAT
>NW_011494799.1:2202372-2203646 GCF_000754665.1 Bison bison bison | reverse complement strand
CACACAATTGCACTCATCTCACATGCTAGCAAAGTAATGCTCAAAATTCTCCAAGCCAGGCTTCAACAACATGTAAACCATGAACTTCCAGATATTCAAGCTGGATTTAGAACAGGCAGAGGAACCAGAGATCAAATTGCCAACATCCATTGGATCATCAAAAAAGCAAGAGAATTCCAGAAAAACATCTACTTCTGCTTTATTGACCATGCCAAAGTCTTTGACTGTGTGGATCACGACAAACTGTGGAAAATTCTTAAAGTGATGGGAATACCAGACCATCTGACCTGTCTCCTGAGACATCTGTATGAATGTCAAGAAGTAACAGTTAAAACCATACATGGAACAACAGACTGGTTCCAAATCAGGAAGGGAGTATGTGAAGGCTGTACATTGTCACCCTACTTATTTAAATGATATGCAGAGTACTTCATGAGAAATGTTGGGCTGGATGAAGCACAAGCTGGAATCAAGATTTCCAGGAGAAATATCAATAACCTCAGATATGCAGATGACACCACCCTTATGGCAGAAAGTGAAGAAGAACTAGAGACCCTCTTGATGAAAGTGAAAGAGGAGAGTGAAAAAGTTGGCTTAAAGCTCAACATTCAGATAACTAAGATCATGGCATCCAGCCCCGTCACTTCATGGCAAAAAGATGGGGAACCAATGGAAAGAGTGAGGACTATTTTTTTAGGCTCCAAACTCACTGCAGATGGTGACTGCAGCCATGAAATTAAAAGATGCTTGCTCCTTGAAAGAACAGATATGACCAGCTTCAGATCAGATCAGATCAGTCGCTCAGTCGTGTCTGACTCTTTGCTACCCCATGAATCGCAGCACGCCAGGCCTCCCTGTCCATCACCAACTCCCGGAGTTCACTCAGACTCACGTCCATCGAGTCAGTGATGCCATCCAGCCATCTCATCCTCTGTCGTCCCCTTCTTCTCCTGCCCTCAATCCCTCCCAACATCAGAGTCTTTTCCAATGAGTCAACTCTTCGCATGAGGTGGCCAAAGTACTGGAGTTTCAGCTTTAGCATCATTCCTTCCAAGGAAATCCTAGGGCTGATCTCCTTCAGAATGGACTGGTTGGATCTCCTTGCAGTCCAAGGGACTCGCAAGAGTCTTCTCCAACACCACAGTTCAAAAGCATCAATTCTTCGGTGCTCAGCTTTCTTCACAGTCCAACTCTCACATCCATACATGACCACAGGAAAAACCATAGCCTTGACTAGACGAATCTTTGTTGGCAAAGTAATGTCTCTGTTTTTG
>NW_011494799.1:2196229-2202272 GCF_000754665.1 Bison bison bison | reverse complement strand
CAAGAGGCAGGTCAGGTGGTCTGGGATTCCCATCTCTTTCAGAATTTTCCACAGTTTATTGTGATCCACACAGTCAAAGGCTTTGGCATAGTCAATAAAGCAGAAATAGATGTTTTTCTGGAACTCTCTTGCTTTTTCTATGATCCAGCGGATGTTGGCAATTTGATCTCTGGTTCCTCTGCCTTTTCTAAAACCAGCTTGAACATCAGGAAGTTCACGGTTCACATATTGCTGAAGCCTGGCTTAGAGAATTTTGAGCATTACTTTACTAAAGTGTGAGATGAGTGCAATTGTGCAAATAGCAAGAAGAGATAAGAAAGCCTTCTTCAGCGATCAATGCAAAGAAATAGAGGAAAACAACAGAATGGGAAAGACTAGGGATCTCTTCAAGAAAATCAGAGATACCAAAGGAACATTTCATGCAAAGGTGAGCTCTATGAAGGACAGAAATGGTATGGACCTAACAGAAGCAGAAGATATTAAGAATCGGTGGCAAGAATACACAGAAGAACTGTACAAAAAAGATCTTCATGACCCAGATAATCACGATGGTGTGATCACTGACCTAGAGCCAGATATCTTGGAATGTGAAGTCTAGTGGGCCTTAGAAAGCATCACTACCAACAAAGCTAGTGGAGGTGATGGAATTCCAGTTGAGCTATTCCAAATTCTGAAAGATGATGCTATGAAAGTGCTGCACTCAATATGCCAGCAAATTTGGAAAACTCAGCAGTGGCCACAGGACTGGAAAACGTCAGTTTTCATTCCAATCCCAAGAAAGGCAATGCCAAAGAATGACCAGCTTAGGCAGCATATTAAAAATCAAAGAGATTACTTCGCAACAAATGTCTGTCTAGTCAAAGCTGTGGTTTTTCCAGTAGTCATGTATGGACGTGAGAGCTGGACTCTAAAGAAAGCTGAGCACCAAAGAATTGAGGCTTTTGAACTGTGGTGTTGGAGAAGACTCTTGAGAGTCCCTTGGACTGCAAGGAGGTTAAACCTGATATTTAGGAAATCAGTCCTGAATATTCATTGCAAGGACTGGTGCTGAAGCTGAAACTGCCATACTTTGGCTACCTGATGTGAAGAACTGACTCACTGGAAAAGACCCTGTTGCTGGGAAAGATTAAAGGCGGGAGGAGAAGGGGACAGCAGAGAATGAGATGGTTGGATGGCATCACCGACTCGATGGACAGGATTTTGATATGCTCTGGGAGTTGGTGATGAACTGGGAAGCCTGGCATGCTGCAGTCCATGGGGTTGCAAAGAGTTAGACACAAGTGTGCGACTGAACTGAACTGAATCTCTAGAGAAAGGCAGAATGGTGGACTGTGTATCTTCAAACAGAAGACACACCTCATCGTCTTCACAAAAACAGTTATGTGGATATGGATCAAAAGAAATGTGACTTCACTGACTTGGCCCAGGAATGCTCCCATGGAAACCCATGAATAGTATAATGATGTCATGAGAACACTCTTAATGATACAGCCCCGGACTTCTTCAGCATTCTTCATGTGTGTGAGTAATGTCTCTGTGTTTCTGATTGTGACATGGCTTACCATTAATGCCAACTTCTTTCCACTGCCTGTTCTTGAGAGTAGGATAAATTGGTAAGCAGTGACTCAGCTGTAGCAGCCAAGAAAGTCTTCCTCACTTCTCACCCCTCACACTACAGCCCCACCCTCAGTTGTACCCTGAGCTATGGAACAGGCAGTGACTGAACAGATATTTCTCCCTCTTCTTGGGACTGAAAAGGTTGAATGAGGAACTGAGCTTTGTACTTCTATCACCTTCCTAGGTAAATAGTGAGACAAATCACCCACGAATGGGACAGAATAGAGTCTGCATTTTTTTTTTTTTCTCTCCATCTCACAATGGAAACAGGTGTTGATCTCACCCCCATTGGACACCACTATGTTGACTGGGTTAACAATGCTCAACTCCTTGGTGGCATGGATGATATAGATTTTTGGATAATCTGGGCATGGAAGAACCTGCCCATGGGCCAGGTAACCAAGGCCTGGGCCTTAGAGTCTTAGACAGAAATTTACACCATGCATGCCAATACCCGGATGAACCCTTAACAAGCAGTTGCAAATATAGGATAAATGGGAGGCTGGGTGCACCTTCTGGGGATTTCCCACCTTAACTTCTGTACTGTCTATTCTAAAGCCATATTTCTGTGCAAGGATGCATCAAGACCACCCACGGATTTATTTTTCTCTCTTGAGATGTTTATGATCCCTCATCCATGGAAAGCGAGAGAGAAACAGAGACAGAGATAGAGTAAGAATGAAAGAGGGGCTGTCCAGAGACCCAGCAGGGGAATTTTTATTGCTTAAAATAGAGAAATGATGCTGATTTTGATTTTAACTTTGTGTGGCTCTCATTTCACCTGATGCTGCCTTTCCTGTGTTTGAATGAGACAACTGGAGGGACTCTCTTCTCCCGGTGTTACTGCCCCAATAGGCTGGGGCTTCCTGCTTGCCTTTGACCTCAATGGGTTAACTTCATAAAACCGCGGCTCTTTATTCCAGCCTGAGATTTCCCATCATACTTTAGGACCAGCGAACCGTCCCTTCTTTGATGGCACCTTTTGGCTCCACAATAGAAGCCAATTTGTTAGACTTCTTTACAGGTCAGGGGCTGCGTGAAGATGTGGAGGGCACAGCAGTGGGCACTGGAAAATGAAGTTGTATTCGCTTGGCAAATTATATGTCTGCTGCACTTTATGGGCTCCGGTTTCCTTTCCTCTCCTTTTTTCTCACTCTCGCTGCCCCCCTCCCCATTTTCTTGCCTTTTCTTGAAACTGAGGAAGCGTGTATGTGAGATATCGTCACATATCCAGTTAATGTAGGTTAATAGATTGATTCCAGTGACACGGATCATAATGAACAGTAAATTGTTTTATCTCTTAAGTCTTATTTGGTCAGCCAGGAAAACATATGAGGTAATATGGCTTGGACTAAATGGACCGTATAATAGATCTCCTTCTAAAGAATAAGGACAGGGGTGACAGCGCCTCTTATGATTAATGAAAATAATAATGGTCCTGAAATTGAAATTTTTCTAATTTTTTTTTCCCTTCTCCTCTCTTGGCTGCCACCAAAAACTTCAGCCAAGAGATGATTTGTGTACAATAACTGGCTCTGACTTCTTCCTGGTTTAAAATACATACTTAGAGGGTGGGGGAAGGAGGCAAAGACATAAATTGGTTTCTAGATTTCTGTGTGTGCCATGTGCAAGGGAAGGAGCGCGTTCATGTAAATTTCTTTTCTGTGGGCTTCTGATGTTAAGACTCCATACAGAGCATGAATGTCTCTGGCATCTAATGTGTTATAGGTCAATCTGATTATTCACTTGGAATCAAGTCTATTCTGTCTTTAGATTTACCCTTCAATCATCTCATTTTGCCCTTTCCCTCTTCCATTTTTTTCCCCTTGGGTCAAGGAAATTTTTTTTTCCCCTTCTATATCTCTGCCAAGACCTGTATCTTCTCACTGGTTACCAGAAAAAAAGCAAATGATTGCCTCAGTTTTTCACAGAGTGGTTCTTTGAGATTCTGTAAAAGAAAGGAAAGGAGGAGAATTGTAATAAGTAATCATCAAAAAACACAACAACGTTACCATTTTGGGAGGAAAAAAGTGGCAAGAAGTTAAGATGGTCTATTCAGTTGCAGGAGGAATATTCTTCTTGCAAATGATGGTGGATCACAAGATCACAATGCAATTAGAGAAGGATCTTGATCCTTGGAATATGAGAGGAAGAACTAAAAAGATCAAGACAAAGAGATAAGAGCCTCAGCTTCCACTTGAATAAGGACCATTACCTTCAAGCCATTTCTTCTATACCTTGGACCACATATCATTTGGACAGCAGCCTGAGAAATGTATTTTGGCTGTCTGGGGTGTACCTAACTGAGGCAACCCATCTTTCTATCAGATTGTGTCCAAATTCTGTGAAAATTGATTTCTCAAAAATTTGTTTTACAGTCTTAAGTAGCTGCTTCTAGACATTCTTCATGATCATGAAATCTTTTCTCCCTGGTTTCTGCCAAACAAAATAATTAGTTGTAGATTCATGCAGCACCAGCACATAATCTTTGATAGCAAATGGTTAGCGAAATTTTGCTTAACTCTGCAGAATACAGTTAAGAGAACATTGTTTATTCAACCTAGATGATCCTTTATTGCCCCTTTAATATCAAATTCCCTCCAAAGAATCCTCCAAATTATTTCATTGAAGTTTTTCTTTTCAACCATTTATCATAACAAGATGTGAAAACAAAGTCCCTGTTCACTTATATACAAAATAATAACAAAAAATTAAAATTATAAATAATATAAAGGTAATATATTGCAAACTTAAAGAAAAGCAAATTATAAAATATCACATGATTCTATTTAGTGTTGATAAGTTTATACACAAATATACGTATGATTATAATGCATAGTGCTTTTGTTTTATCGCATCATGAATAAATGAATGACCAAATGTTTAACTTTTGTCACCTTCAAAGGAATGGAATATTAGAAGCTGAGATAAGGGAAATATTAGAGATATTTTGGGTAATTTTTAGGTCACAATAATCAATCATAACCTTCAAAATAAAATAGGAAGTTATCTACATCTTGTCTCTCATTGCTTTACAAAACTGAACAATAAACTTTCAAAAGTTAAGAAAAAAAAAACCTTTTAAACAGTGTTTGAAAAGTTTAGTTTTTTAGATCCATTTGTAAAACTTTCCTTCCCAGGGTATTTCTGGGGGGCTTCATAGGCCACTCAGTAGTAAGAATCTGCATGCCAATGCAAAGACTTGGGTTTGATCCCTGGGTTGAGAAGGTCTCCTGGAGAAGGAAATGGCAACCCACTCCAGTATTCTTGCCTTGAGAATCCCATGGACAGAGGAAACTGGCAGGCTACAGTCAAAGGAGTCATAAGAGTGGACATGACTTAGCAGTTAAGCACAGATACACGGCATTTTTCTTGATATTCAAAGATTGTCAAGTAATAAGTGGTTTGTTAAAATGGTAACAAAAGCGCATTGTGGTTACAAAATGTATTTGACCTAAGCTTTATAAATGGGATAATCCATCAAGCATTCTATTTTGCTTTTTCTATCTACTACTGTATTTTATCTTTTAGTTTGTCTCTCTAAAGATGTTATTTGAGATTTTTATTCTTTTTTTGGAAGATAATTGCTTTATAATACTGTGATGGTTTTTTGCCATACACCAACAGGAATCAGCCATAGGTATATGCCTGTCCTCTCCCTCTTGAACCTCCCTCCCACCGTCTCCCCCACCCCATTCCTCTAGGTTGTCACAGAGCACCAACTTTGGATTTCCTGTGTCATACATCAAACTCCCACTGGCTATCTGTTTTACTTACGGTGATATATGTGTTTCAATGTTATTCTCTCAAATCATCCCACTCTCTACTTCTCCCACCGTGTCCAAAAGTCTGCTCCTTATGTTTGTGTGTCGTTTACTGCCCTGCATGTAGGATCATGGGTACTATCTTTCTAGATTCCATATATATGTGTTAATATACAATATTTGTCCTTCTGACTTCCTTCATTCTGTATAATAAGCTCTGGGTCCATCCATCCCACTAGAAGTGACTCACACATTCCTTTTTATAGTTGAGTAATATTCCCTTGTTTATATGTACCCCAACTTCCTTATCATTCATCTGTCAATGGACTTCTAGGTTACTTCCATGTCTTCAGTTCAGTTCAGTTCAGTCGCTCAGTCGTGTCCGACTCTTTGCAACCCCATGAATCGCAGCACGCCAGGCCTCCCTGTCCATCACCACCTCCCGGAGGTCACTCAGACTCACATCCATCGAGTCAGTGATGCCATCCAGCCATCTCATCCTCTGTCATCCCCTTGTCCTCCTGCCCCCAATCCCTCCCAGCATCAGAGTCTTTTCCAATGAGTCAACTCTTCACAAGAGGTGGCCAAAGTACTGGAGTTTCAGCTTTAGCATCAGTCCTTCCAATGAACACCCAGGACTGATCTCCTTTAGGATGGACTTG
>NW_011494799.1:2183462-2196068 GCF_000754665.1 Bison bison bison | reverse complement strand
TCTGATACTGTTTCCACTGTTTCCCCATCTATTTCCCATGAAGTGATGGGACCGGATGCCATGACCTTCATTTTTTGAATGTTGAGCTTCAAGCCAACTTTTTCACTCTCCACTTTCACTTTCATCAAGGGGCTCTTTAGTTCCTCTTCACTTTCTGCCATAAGGGTGATGTCATCTGCATATCTGAGGTTATTGATATTTCTCCTGGCAATCTTGATTTCACCTTGTGTTTCTTCCAGTCCAGCGCGTACATACATTTAATTTCAATTTTTTTAAATCAACACAGAGACTAAAAACTAGGAAAAGGAGTGACCATCCCTAGCTTTTAGGATATTTTTTTTTTTTTTTGGAAATGCCTTTCTATGTCTTACAAAACTTTGACATGCACATATTACTTTTATAAATTAAAAAGATAGCTAATTGTTACTCTGTGCTAGATACTGTTTTAACTTCTTTACATTAACTCATTTAATTTTTATAACTACCCTTTGAGATAAGTACTATTTTACCTCATTTTATCAATGAGAGAATTAATTATCACAGGAGTTAAGTCATTTGCTCAAGGTCATACAGCTGGTACATGATGGCACCAGGATTTGAACCCTGGTTACCTGACACCAAAGCCTGAAATTGTAATAATATGCTTTCTAAATAAAATAGGTTGTCCAAACAGCAATTTGTGATCATTGTTGTTTAATCCCTAAATCGTGTCCAACTCTTTTGGACCCCACAGACTATAGCCAGCCAGGCTCCTCTCTCCTTGAGATTTCCCAGGCAAGAATATATAGGGGCTGCCATTCTCCTCTTCAGGGCATCTTCCTGACCCAGGGATCGAACTGGCATCAACTGCACTGGCAGGCAAATTCTTTACCACTGAGCCACCAGGGAAGCAGTTCTTTAACCTAATTTTTATTACCCAGAAAGATAGCATTAACTCAGGCAAACCCGAGTATAAGGTATCTAAATCTGAATAACAACAAGCACACTAACATATTTCTGATGTCAAGGTTCAGAGTTGTTTAATTGCATGTAATTGAATTTTCTTTATTCTAATTGTAGAGTTTGCTAGCAAATATCACAGGCAATTTTGATCTTCTGTTTTCATGCTGAAGGAGGGCATGATATTAAAGACTGGCCTCTTGCAGATATGTCGATGTGTTACCAAATAAAGTGGTTCTAGTTTAACCGATCAATGTAAATAGACTAAATATCCCAGAAATCCAAAAGAAACAATTTCTTAGCTAATGTCCTAAACTGATTACATAGTTGTTGAATCTCCACTTCAGTCTGAAGTATGTATGGTCATGAAAAAAATTCCCTGCTTTAAAAAACAAATTAAAAATTTAATTAAAAAAATTAAAAAATTTCCTATATTAAAAGAAGTTTGGTTTAAAGAATAAAGTTTTGCCATACAGGAAATTTATATTAGCCTACAGGTTCAATCTCTTAGAGCTCTAAAATTCTAAAATTAAATATGTCCTCAAAATAATTCACTCTACCATCAAGGGTTCTAAGCAAATAGAACAGAGGATACTTGCAAATCAGGCTCTCACCAGCTGTAAAACCCAAGACTTTGCTCTTATCTGTTCCCTTCCCTACCTGTGCCCCATTCACCCATCTCTTAGTTGAACTTGTGATTATCAGATGGCCATGAAAGTTTCCTGAGCCCTAAGTCCTTTGGATAATTCTCAGTGCTTTGACCCAGTCTTGCTTCCCAATTACGTATTCAGAGGATAAGAGAAAGGACCTCAGTCTGTTCTTTTGTCATCCTTTCATCTCTCATGGGCTGTTCATTTCTGCCCTAGGATTTTTTCTTCTCACTTCTTCCCTCCTCTTCATTTCTTCCCTGTTTCCTTCTAGATCATGCCCATTTATACCTATGTCCCACTTCTCTTCTTCTTAGGGAGGAAAAATAAGTATTAAAAATAAACTAATTATATCTGATGAGCACAAGTACAGTTCACCTCTATATTAGTAAAAAGAAAGCCTTGAATCTTAAAATTAAGCTAATTTGAAGTATCTGCAAGCCTTGAAGCTCTTGTAAGTATACTGAAAGAGCTCTTCAAAATTTTAATCTCCATAAAATTTTTCTCCTTCCTAACTCTACATATGTTCTCTTAATACCAAATACATACATCACTACACAAATATTTCTTATTACACATGTTTTATCAATGGTGACAAAATTGCTCAGATTTTCAACCAATATAAAGGCTTTGTTTTGAATTAGGCTGAGATCCTGGGTAGCACTTCAACATTTTTCTATGCAATTCTCTGTTCTAGATTTCAAAGACACAGATGAATTGTTGGAGGTCATCCTAAGTCTTCAGCAATAAACAGCTTTATGACTCTCTCGACCTGGTTCTGGTAGAGAATGTATGTCTTTACATATTTGCAGATTCACGTGTGAAACTTAAGATTAGCCTTTGGGAGCTCTGTGTTAATTAAAAAAGGGAAATCAATGGGCCTGTGAATCCACCTTTTCCTGGAGTTGATTAAAATCCAAGAAGAAATTAAAACCAAGTTAAACAGAAAAGATACAAAGGTTTGGAGAAATATTTATCACGTACACAGAACTCACTCTCTCTCACTCTTAAGCACATACAAAATACATGATTTTTTGTTTTCTTGAAGAAAAAAAAGGTATTAAAAAAATCCAGTGACTGATTTTGCCTCTTGAACCAAATCAAATATTTTCTTGTCAAAGCGCTCATAACTGCAGCCTGCAGAGGTCACGGCCTTAACTTTCTCCTTCAGATGGTCTGTGAGTGGAATGTCCTTACGATTAAGGCTCCTTTTGTTTTCCTTGGGAGGGTTTTGCTTACCCTGGCTGAGCGCCTGAGACGTACCAAGGTTCTCTAGACTCTGTTTATTAGATTTTTATCTTCTTATCAGAGTCTTCCTTCTTAAATCATGTCAGCATTTTACCACTCTTCAGGGATTCCTGGTGTTTTATTGTCTATGAACTGCTTGGAGGGTGGCTGGGGAGGGAGCTAGCCTAACGAACATAGCATTCACATAATAGTAGGAGTGGGATGGAGCAGGATGCTCCTTGCACTTATTATTCTCATACTCACTCAGGTTCCCTCTCTCTCAGCCTGTGAGCCCCTGGGAAGCCCATCGCCTGCTCGCCCCATGCTTTTTAGTCAATGGAGTGACACGGCTCCTCTGTGGACAGCCTGCTTCTCGGTCATTTTGAGTGGCTCTTTAAACTCCTATGTACTTACTTAAGCCACTTGCAATCATCCAGAGAGACCATTGGGTGAGTGGGTGATTACTTGGTACCAAAGAATGTTATTGGGTTTTGGTCACAGATGGAATCTGAATGGAGCTCCATTCTCTCTCCCGTTCCTGCCCTTTTGGTACATATCGAACTGGAACTTTAAAACAACTTCATGCTAAAGTATCCCAACTTTGTATAAGTAGGAGAAATTGCCTGGCTTTTGCTATGGGTGGGGCTTTATGGGACAGTGGAAGGAGGTGGCGGGAAGGCAGGAAACCCACAGAAAGACTCATTGCTGGGAAAGTGAGTCATCCGCTTTCCCTTTCATGGAGTATCCACATGACTCAGAATTTTTTTTTTAATGATACTCAGTATTTTCTTAACCATAAAGCTGGTCTGTCTTAAGTCTTTTTTTTTTTTTTTTTTGGTAATTAGAAGCTTTACTTATAATAACCAAAGCCTGGAAACAACCCAAATTTCCATCACTAGTTGATTTGATAAATTGTTATTTGTCTTTAGACTCAGTGTGCTTTGTCACTCAGTCATGTCCGACCCTTTGTGACCCATGAGCTGTAGTCGCCAGGCTCCTCTGTCCATGAGATTCTCCAGGCAAGAATACTGGAGTGGGTTGCCATGCCCTCCTCCAGGGAATCTTTCCAACCCAGGGATTGAACCTAGGTCTCCCACATTGCAGGTGGATTCTTTATCATCTGAGCCTCCAGGAAAGCTCAAGAAAGCCCAGGCTACTACAGTGGGTAGCCTTTCCCTTCTCCATGGGAGCTTTCCTACCCAGGAATCAAACCGGGGTCTCCTGCACTGCAGGCAGATTCTTTAAACTGAATTCTAAGCAGTAAAAGGGAACAAATTATGGACATAGGCATCATCAAGTTTAAATCTCAAAAACATTATGTTGAGGGAAAGAAGATAAACATAAAAAGCTACATATAGCACAATTAAATTACATGAAATTTTCAAAAAGGCTAAAATGACCCATAGTGAAAGAATACTGACCAGGGGTTGCTGGAGTAGTGGGTCTGACTGCGAATATTCTCTCAGTTGTAATGAGTGTCATATTAAGGCCTTTCTTTTTTAATATAAGTTGTAACCAATAAGGTTAACTATAAACAAAATCTTGAAACAGAGAAGGTACTTATCTTTTCACTGAGGTCATAAAGCATGTTTATTGTGTTTTTGCATATGGCTTTCAGAATTGGTTAAAATCTATAAGACTATTAGAATAAAAGATTAAATTCTAAAGAGGGTCTAAGGCAGCAGATTACACGGATATGCAAATCCTCTTGGAGATGGAGTTTTACTTCTTTCCCATACACTCCTATACGGTGAGAATTTGATCAACACAGGGGTCGGGTTGCAGGGGATGGTGATTACAGTCATCAAAGAGCATTCACGTGTGTTCTAATGTTTTTCCACTCTTTCAAAAATATTTATTGAGCACTTACCTGTCTGAAGCATTGTTTACCTTGGAATCCCTAGTCCAATGGGATATCGGGATAACTGCTGGGTATACAAATGACGAGTATGTGGATTTTTGTCTTACCCTGCTGTGCCTGCAAACAAAAAATTCTCTTTCCAGAGATAAGTAGCTATTTTATTCCTACCCTTGGGGAGACCTCAGGGTATATGCTGTATCCCATGGTAAGGCAAGTGTGAATTCTATGGAGAATCAAGTAGGTTTTTTCTTTTTTTTTTTTCCTCTCTAATGAATCTTCAATGACTTTTTTTTTTTTCCTTAGGAGCATTTCCCAACTTATTAAAGCAATAAGTTCCTGTGGAAAAGTGCTTAACATAACAGTTTTGTGGCCAGCTTTCCCTTCCAGCTGATAACATCACAGTGAAGAACAAGGCTTGGAAATTTGGAACTAAAAGCTACCAATATGTTTTTTAAGATTAAAAATGAATAGTGATGAAAAATGTTTGATATTGTATCATGAAGACTTTTGTTCACTTTTCAACTGATTCTACTTAATTTTTTTTTCCTCAGTTGTCTTTTCATTACAACTCAAATTTGAGATACTCAGTCTGTTGACTACTTGACATACTCAGACTTCTTTTGCATGATTTTCTATGGTTTGAGTATTCCAACTGTTTCAGATTTCCCTTATTTCTTCAGCATCATCATAGCTTTCACCTTCATAATTGATTTATCTTTTACAGAAAAAATGTAATTATGAATAAAAGCCTGGTCCTTCATGGAGTGTAACACATAGTTGCTGATTCAACGCAAAGAAACAGGCGATAGGACTACCGGTCCCCACAAAGCCTCAGTTTCTGGGCTTTCTAAAACTGGTGAAATTATATTAGTTATCTCATTGTTGGTACCATTATAATAATCTCTCAGAGGTCCTATGGTTGATACAAGCTCATTCATTCATCATTTACTTATTTATTAGCAATTATCTTCCAGACTTTGTGTTAGGTATTAGAGGAAGGAAAAATTATGCATTATTGGTTTGTTGGTAGTGGTGGTATAAGCTCCTCCACGAACATCTTTTGAGTTTCAGTGAACTGTAAACAGATATTTACATATAATAGATAAGTGCTCTTGGCATCACAAAGGAGGGGACCACTGATCCAGCCAAGTTCTGAGTTAGGTCTCTAAGGAAGAGTAGGGAATTGAAGGAGGGATTTTTATTGCAGGAGAGAAGTGTCAGGCAAGGACAAAAGAAAGAGTTTAAGCCTATATATCTGGGGAAACATGGTTCCCTGTTAAAGGAGAGAGTGATTGGAGGTGATATTAAAAGTTAGAATAAGATTTAATTTTGAAAGAATTCTGTGCCATACTAAGGAGCTTGGATTTGTGTCTGCCCCATCCCCTGCCTGCTCCATAATGGAAAGAAAAATTTCCAACAATATGTGGTCAATTATCCTTAGCTTAAGTAGTATAGGGGCTTCCCTAGTGGCTCAGATGGTAAAGAATCTGCCTGAAATGCAGAAGACCCAGGTCCAATCCCTGAAAGGGGAAAATCCCCGGGGAAAGGGAATGGCTACCCACTCCAGTATTCTTGCCTGGAGAATTCCATGGACAGAGGAGCCTGGTACGCTACAATCCATAGGGTTGCAAAGAGTTGGACATGACTGAGTGTTTTAACACATTCACTTTAAGTAGCATTAGCCTTATTAACTGCAAACATTTTAGCTTTTTGTTGTTGTTGTTAGTTCTACCGGAGACATTATAATATCTTTTTTGTCTGTGACTGTTTTGTCAAACCAAAACTGTTTACCTCAGATTGGGACTTTAATCCATGTGCTGGGACTTGAACTCAGCCAAAACCCAGTTTGAGACTCTAACCCATGAAGTTGGAACTCAAACCCAGCCAAAACCCATGGTTCGTGGTTTCAGGACCTAGTGAAGTTCAGGTTCTTGATGTCTCATCACAGAAAGAATTCAGTGAGAGAAAAATGGTAGGTAAGAAGTGGATTTATTTAGAAAGAAACACCTCACAGACAGAGTGTGGGCCATCATAGAGGGAGAGTCTGGTGGTCTCGAAAGGTGTCCTGGTTAGCTTTTATGGGCTGGGTAATCACACAGGCTAATTAGTGGGAGGATTATTCCAACTATTTTGGGTCTGGGGCACAGACTTTCAGGAATTGGGTCACCGCCAACTGTTTGGTCTTTTGACAGCAGGCCTTGGAACTATCATGGCAATCTTGGTGTGTCATTTAGCTTGCTGACTGAGGATCAAGGTCTAGTCGAAGCTGACGTGTCTTCCAACCTGGACCAATTTAATTCTAATCAGTTTATGCTGTGTCCTCTGGCTCTGTCATTCTATGAAAAGTTGTACCTTGCCCGCTTCCCTCCTGTTTCAAAACTATTCATCTGTATAATAATTATACAATGAGCATTCCACTTCTATATGGATCAAGTAAACCTTACTCCTCTGACACAGATGTTCTGGCAAAGTTTTAAATTTTTCACTTCTTGGAAAAATAATTTACTTTAAACTCACGGGGAAACAACAACAACAAAACAAAGTTGATGTAGTCGATCAGACCACAAATATTTAATTTTCTACTTCAAAGCCATTGGCAAAAATGAGATATACCAGTGGCAGGGAATGTACAAATAGAATCAGAGATGTATTTATGTATAAGTCTTTAAATCTAATTCACAGCTCCATAAGAATACTCACTTGTTCCTAGAAACATAGCCCACAAAATCCTCCCAAAAGTATGGTGCATTTAAGGTTATCCAACTTTACTATGGAAAAGTTCTTATCTCTGTGAAGAAACAAATTGCCTCATTAATTGCTGTGTGTGTGTGTGTGATCTTAATACATGATTTTTTAAAATTTATTTCATACATTTAAACTGTCATTTTCCTTTGAAACTACAGGTAGGCCCGTGTGCAAATTATCCTTTATTTTAGAGTCAAAAATAAAATATAATATTTTAGATGATATGAAATCCAACTGTAATACAGAAGCAACTTAAGACTCAGAGAACAATGCAGAATGCAGTGCACTAAAGAGACAGGGGTCTTGAAGAAAAATCAGCTTAAGGCATGAACCTCCAGGTTTTGAAATATCAGAAAGATTTACCCATGCCTGAAAGCCACAGAAATGCTTTGGTGACATGAATGTTTTCAGATGTGACTAACTTTGTAAATATTATGATTCTAAGTGAGATTAAGAAAAATAGAAGTGTCCAGTTAACTAGAAATACAATTCTTTTAAAATTTACAACAAAAAATTAATGATGACAGACTGTCCTTTAAGATATTAAATTCAAAGGGATCTTAAGTTTATTTCATAGTTCAAGGAAAACAGAGCTCTTCTAAGCTGAAGTTTCATAATTTTTCTTTACCAATGAGCGTGTATACACTGTCAGCTATACTTTCGTAACTTCTCTGCCAAAATCTTCAAACAGCCATATCTTTCTGTTTTTACTGCACAGACAATTATGCAAACTTGGCTAAATGACTCTCCTCAAAAATAGAATCTATTTGGAGAGAAGACTTTATGGAAAGGCAAATGGAATATCTAGTATTATTGCATTAGAACTACTGCAGTCAAACTCTACATTTAAACTAATTTCTAAGTCATCATAGGCTTTATCGTCAGGTGAAATAATGTATTGCCTATGTCGTCTCTTTTTTTCCTTTCTTCCCCATTTCCACCTCTTTCTCAGAAATTCCATATTGTCCACACTCACTCCTTCAGACACACACACATGCCATTCCACATACATACATACAAACAAAAACATCTACACAACACCATCACACACCCTACATTCCCTATATTTTTATATTAGTTTTCATTAGTTTCTCTGCTCCTGCAGTATTATGGCAATGGATATTGATAGAGTTTGGAATTTGGAAGTATGTTAGAGTAGGAAATCATGAAAGAAAGTAAAGATGAAGAATGGAATTATGGACAGTCTGTATCATGTAACTCTCCTTCCTTCCTTCCTTCCTTCTATGTTTAATGTGTTCACAAAGGCCAGCAAATGTTGATCTGACTTAGGAACAAATCCACAGAGAGATTCAGGCCAAGCACTCTCTTAACCCAGCCTCGAAGTCAAAGCAAAGACAAGATGATGATGAGAGGAGACGATGAATAGACTAAAGACCATGTTGTAGAAACTGGCTTAACTGCAGCTTCTGTACAAGATGGCACTTTGTTGTTCAGTCACTCAGTTGTATCCAACTCTTTGCAACCCTGTGGACTGCAGCACGCCAGGCTTCCCTGTCTACCACCAACTCCTGGAGCTTGCTCAAACTCATGTCCATCCAGTCGGTGATGTCATCCAACCATCTTATCCTCTGTCACCCCCTTCTCCTCCTGCCCTCAATCTTTCCCAGTATCAGGGTCTTTTCCAAGGAGTCAGTTCTTCGCATTAGGTGGCCAAAGTATTGGAGCTTCAGCTTCAGCACCAGTCCTTCCAATGAATATTCAGGGACAATTTCCCTTGAGAATTGATTGGTTTGATCTCCTTGCTGTCCAATGGACTCTCAAGGGTCTTCTCCAGCATCACAATTCAAAAGCATCAGTTCTTCAGCACTCGGCCTTCTTTATGGACCAGCACTCACATCCATTCATGACTGCTGGAAAAACCATAGCTTTGACTAGACGGACCTTTGTTGGCAAAGTAATATCTCTGCTTTTTAATACACAGTCTAGGTTTATCATAGCTTTTCCTCCAAAGGGCAAGGGTTTTTAAATTTCATGGCTGCAGTCACCATCTGCAGTGATTTTGGAGCTGAAGAAAATAAAATCTGTCACTGTTTCCACTTTTTTCCCTTCTATTTTCCTTGAGGTGATGGGACTGGATGCCACGATCTTGTCTTTTTGAATTTTGTGTTTTAGGCTAGCTTTTTCACTCTCTTCTTCACACTCTCATCAAGAGGCTCTCTAGTTCCTCTTCACTTTCTGCTATTGGAGTAGTATCATCTGCATATCTGAGGTTGTTGATATCTCTCCCAGCAATCTTGATCTCGCTTGTGATTCTTCCAGCCTGGTATTTAGCATGATGTATGCTGCATAGAAGTTAAATCCTTGTCGCACTCCTTTCCCAATTTTGAACTAGCCCACTCTTCCATGTCTGGTTCTAACTGTTGCTTCTTGGCCTGCTTACAGGTTTCTCAGGATGCAAGTAAGGTGGTCTGGTATTTCCATCTCTTTAAGCATTCTCTGCTGTTTGTTGTGATCCACACAGTCAAAGACTTCAGCATAGTCAACGAGGCAGAAGTAGATGCTTTTTGGAATTCCTTTGCTTTCTCTATGACCCAACAGATGTTGGCAGTTTGATTTCTCACTACTCTGCTTTTTTCTAATTCCAGCTTGTACATTTGGATTTTCTTGGTTCACATACTGCTGAAGCCTAGCTTGAAGGATTTTGAACATAGCCTTGCTAGCGTGTGAAATGAGCACTATTGAATAGCAGTTTGAATATTCTTTGGCATTGCCCTTCTTTTTTTTATATATATTCTGATTAAGATATTTGTAATATCTGAAGTTCTCTGAGGGATGCAAGTTTCATCTCGATGACTATTACACCTGGTGGAAGTTTTCTTCTTTGCTTGGTGGTCTTTGGCCCTAAACTCACTGTGGTTAGTTTTCATCAGTGCCAGTCCTGAGGCTCTTACTTCAGAGAGACCATGCGATGGCCTTTGTCAGGAACCCGGGGATGTGGCCAATCTTGGGCTCTTTCATCCTTTACAGGACTTCAGACTTAAAGCAGTAGTATCTCTTGAGCTCTGGCTCAGATCTAGGGATCCAACTTCAGTGCAGATATTAGCATTTTCTAGTAAATCAAGTTATTAGCAGTCTCTTCATGCTCAAGACTTCTTCTCTGGCTTGATTTGGTTCTTTGAACAGGAAAGATCTTAACGTTCCCTGCCCAGAGATGCCTTTAAAATATGCTTTATCCAAAATCTAGTTGTTTTCCATAAGAGGCCTTTTAGTAGCATCTCATTCGTCAAACGGACAAAAGCATGTGTTGTTATACTTTTAATTATTATTTTTTGTTTTTTAATGAACTTAAGATAGATTCATTCATACATATAATAATAATGTCCAAATATTATGAAAGTTATCTGCTTTACAGATAAAAATTATTTCATACATGCTAATTACTATCATTACTAGTATCAATATTAATATCAGATACTGCTCATATTATAAATACCTAAAATTAAAACTCAAAGCTTCTCTGATGAGATCCAATGTTTCCAAGAGCCAGTTGTTTTTATTGATAAAATGCAATATCAGTTCAGTTCAGTTCAGTTGTTCAGTCATGTCTGACTTTTTGTGACCCCATGGATTGCAGCATGCCAGGCTTTGCTGTCTACCACCAACTCCCAGAGCTTGCTCAAACTGATGTCCATCCAGTCGGTGATGCCATCCAACCATCTCATGCTGTGAGCCCCTTCTCCTCCTGCCTTCAATCTTTTCCAGCATCAGGGTCTTTTCCTATGAGTCAGTTCTTCACATCAGGTGGCCAAAGTATTGGAGCTTCAGCATCAGCATCAGTCTTTCCAATAAATATTCAGGACTGATTTCCTTTAAGATTGACTGGTTGAATCTTGAAGTCTACGTAACTCTTAATAGTCTTTTGAACTATTTTGAACTGTTCAAAAGCATCAATTATTCAGTACTCAGCTTTCTTTATGGTCCAACTCTCACATCTGTACACGACTACTGGAAAACTTTTTGCTTTGACTATACAGACCTTTGTTGGCAAAATAATGTCTCTGCTTTTTAATATGCTGTCTAGGTTGGTGATCAGAGAAGGCAATGGCACCCCACACCAGTACTCTAGCCTGGAAAATCCCATGGACAGAGGAGCCTGGTAGGCTGCAGTCCATGGGGTTGCTAAGAGGCAGACGTGACTGAGCCACTTCACTTTCACTTTTCACTTTCATGTACTGGAGAAGGAAAGGGCAACCCACTCCAGTGTTCTTGCCTGGAAAATCCCAGGGACGGGGGAGCCTGGTGGGCTGCCATCTATGGGGTTGCACAGAGTCGGACACGACTGAAGCGAGTTAGCAGCAGCAGCAGCAGGTTGGTCATAGCTTTTCTTCCAAGGGGGTGTTTTATATGTATCTTACTAAAATGTTATAATATATTACATGTAAAAGCTAAGAAATATTCAGTTCAGTTCAGTCGCTCAGTCATGTCCAACTCCTTGTGACCCCATAAATTGCAGCATGCCAGGCCTCCCTGTCCATCACCAACTCCCGGAGTTAACTCAAACTCACATCCATCGAGTCAGTGATGCCATCCAGCCATCTCATCCTCTGTCGTCCCCTTCTCCTCCTGCCCCCAATCCCTCCCAGCATCAGAGTCTTTTCCAATGAGTTAACTCTTCACATGAGGTGGCCAAAGTATTGGAGTTACAGCTTCAGCATCATTGCTTCCAAAGAACACCCAGGGCTGATCTCCTTTAGAAAGGACTGGTTGGATCTCCTTGCAGTCCAAGGGAATCTCAAGAGTCTTCTCCAACACCACAGTTCAAAAGCATCAATTCTTCGGTGCTCAGCTTTCTTCACAGTCCAACTCTCACATCCATACATGACAACTGGGAAAACCATAGCCTTGACTAGATGGACCTTTGTTGACAAAGTAATGTCTCTGCTTTTGAATATGCTATCTAGGTTGGTCATAACTTTCCTTCCAAGGAGTAAATGTCTTTTAATTTCATGGCTGCAGTACCATCTGCAGTGATTGTGGAGCCCAAAAAGATAAAGTAGAACACTGTTTCCATCTATTTCCCATGAAGTGATGGGACTGGATGCCATTATCTTCGTTTTCTGAATGTTGAACTTTAAGCCAACTTTTTCACTCTCCTCTTTCACTTTCATCAAGAAGTTTTTTAGTTCCTCTTCACTTTCTGCCATAAGGGTGGTGTCATTTGCATAT
>NW_011494799.1:2173584-2183362 GCF_000754665.1 Bison bison bison | reverse complement strand
GTCATTTGCATATCTGAGGTTATTGATATTTCTCCTGGCAATCTTGATTCCAGCTTGTGCTTCTTCCAGCCCAGCATTTCTCATGATGTACTCTGCATAGAAGTTAAATAAACAGGGTGACAGTATACTGCCTTGACATACTCCTTTTCCTATTTGGAACCAGTCTGTTGTTCCATGTCCAGTTCTAACTGTTGCTTCCTGACCTGCATATAGGTTTCTCAAGAGGCAGCTCAGGTGGTCTGGTATTCCCATCTCTTTCAGAATTTTCCACAGTTTATTGTGATCCACACAATCAAAGGCTTTGGCATAGTCAATAAAGCAGAAATAGATGTTTTTCTGGAACTCTCTTGCTTTTTTGATGATCCAGTGGATGTTGGCAATTTGATCTCTGGTTCCTCTGCCTTTTCTAAAACCAGCTTGAACATCTGGAAGTTCACGGTTCATGTATTGCTGAAATATTAAAAGAATTTTAAAAATATACGGTTCTCATAGATTATTACTTATGTTGTTTAGTCACTAAGTCTTGTCCAACTCTTGTGACCACAAGGCCTGTAGCCTGCCAGGCTCCTCTGTCCCTGATACTTCCTAGCCAATAATACTGGAATGAGTTGCCATTTCCTTCTCTAGAGGATCTTCCTGACCCAGGGTTTGAACCCACATCTGCATTGGCAGGCAGATTATTTACCTCTGAGCCACTCTTACTACTCAAGTTATTTTAATAAAATATTTTACATGATATAAAAAGAGGTTTATGTAGATGTATTAATTAGGAAAGGATCAGAAAAGTTTTGCCTAACAAAGTATTGGTTAATTAATTCACTGAATACATATTTTTTGAGCTAGAATTTGTAAGAGTGTATAATTCATGGTATGCAGAATCACTGAAGGTTGCTTGAGCCAAGAATTCTTATGGAATGATTGAAGATACAGGCACGTCAAGGGCTTAGCTTTTTCCTGGAATGATAGTAATTGGACAGAAATAATAGTTGATACATTTGCCAGGAAGTATTCAAAATATTTTACATGCAAGATTTAAATTAAGGCTCAGAATTAAACAAACAAATTGGGTCATATTATTATCCATGAGTTTTCTGATTAGGAAATTTGAGCCTAGAGATTAAGTCAATTTCTCAAGGTCAGCCTCTTAGGAGTAGTCATGAATTAACAATAATTCTCTCAGGCTTCAAAGTTTATGCTTCTAGTGACCACTTACCATTATTCTTTATTACTAAATTAGATCCAATAATTAAAGCGCATGATACATGCTCCTGGAATTTCATAGGAGAAGATTATTCCACCTTGCAAAGAAGACTAATGTGTTGGGCTGGAAGCATATTTGAATTGGGCATGGGAGGATGAGTTGAATCAGAGGAATCAAGGGCTGTGAAAAAGCACCCACACAAAGGAATTGCCTACATGAGGGTACCTAAGGGCATGGTGGCCTGTTACTGAAGGCAAAGAGTCTGACGTGCTTGATGCTTTATCAAGAACCCAGCAAGTGAATAGACAGCTTGGGACCAGTTTGTGGAAGGTTCTAAATCCAAGATAAGAAACCAATATAACTTCTACAGTATGCACATTTGAGAACAAGTGAACCTTTTCTGAGGAATAGAAATAAGATGTGACTTGGATTTTAGTGGAGTAAATATAGCAGCAGCAAAGGACACTGGGCTAAGCTCTCACATGCTGAATGCTATAGGCCATGGGCTTCAGCAGTTGGAGCACACAGGCTCAGTAGTTGTGGCTCATGGGCCCTAGAGTGCAGGCTCAGTGTTGCGACACACAGGCTTAGTTGTTCCACAGTATGTGGAATCTTCCCGGACCAGCAATAGAACCTGTGTCTTCTGCACCGGAAGGCAGATTCTTAACCACTGTACCACCAGAGAAGTTCTGACCATCATATGTTGATCTCCAATTACACAAGTCCTATCTTTGTCAGCTCTCTCAGAATTAGCACCCCAAACAAACCCCAATAATAATTTTAGGAGCAAACTCTGAGTCAGCCACTTGAGTTTTTAAGGTACTCAGCACAGAATGAATATTTTTAGCCAGTAGAATAAAATAGCTTTATAGTAGTGGTTAGGAAGAACCTAACAGCTGCCTCATATGGTAGACATATTACAGTATGGTCATGTCATTATATTTCAAGAGACAAGATAGAATTCATTTTCCATCTAAATCCATGCAATGTTGAGCTGTGTTAACATATGGTTCTTCTGAATATAGGAAAATACTAGTGGGCAGAGCTATCTTGTTCCTGCATGCTATTAAAATGCTGTCAATTTGTAACAGGAACGCTAAAAGCCCCTGATGTCATCAGACAATATAGTAGCATCAGCCAAGGAAACTCACAATTCTGGCCATAATGGTGACAGTGTGTTTGCTGCTGTAGAAAGATATGCTGGGGCTTACAGATTTTTCACTAATATAATTATGCTGTTTGCTATGAATTAATACCCAGTGGAAGAACAAAAGATCAAGTTACCTTGCCAAATTCACAATCAACAATGAAAAATTTACCACTATTTTGAGATGGTTATCATAGTTGATGGGCAAAACATGACATTAGTTCTTAATATTTTTTCAACCATATGGCATTTCACCCATAGAGGAAAGCGATGTCCATTTCACGAAGTTATGTTGCAATTCTCATAATAAGGAATTTAGGGGTCATTTAGAGAATTGAAAATCACTGAAGTGAGTTTGTTGTGTAGAATTCATTTAGCAGCATTGTAGGAATAAATGGACTGAACAAATCACTTCTAGAACAGGATACTTACACCAAATTTCTAAACTATTTGAAGTTGTCACATTGAATTTCTATGCTAAAAAGCAAACAACCAAGCCGACCAGTGAGATTTCAATGACTAAGAAACAAACACTTTCTAATTTCCTAACCTTACACAAGAGATTCCTTCTTTTTTCACATCAATGGGTTTTATATTTCTACGTGACATGATGAAGTGCATTAAATTGTCATTATGTTCCTGGCTTCAATCCACCAAAATTAGGGAGAAGAAATTCTATTCTTTCTTTCTGCCTGTTTTGCTTGTGGGTTTCTGGGAAAAAAAAAAAAAATCAATTGGTCTTCTATCAAGAAATACAATAAAACACGTACATACTTTAAACACATAGATGCACAATAAAAAGACACATTTTTAAAGAAATAACCAGAAAAGTTATCTTTCCCACATCTCTATCAATTGTTTAAGTTTACCATTACAAGACTATAACACTTCATAATAAAAACAATCTTAAATGGCTGCAAAAAATGGGGACATCTACAATAGTATAACATTGTTTCAGTAATTCATCAAGGGTATGATTAATTCAATAGTAGCATTACCAAAGGAAAATGAGCACCAATTACTCTTTCATTGCAAATACAAATGGTTGTCTATCATCCTTATTAATTATGGTTATTTTATTATAATAAGAATATTTGATGGGGGCTAGATAGTTAGACAGCAAGCTGTACTCTTTCCCTCTTTCAAAGACAGCTGCTTTCTTTCTTTCACAGATAACATCCATAAAGGTTATCTCTACAAAATGCTTTGTATACCTCTTTTACAATCAATAAATTTGCTTACAAGTCGAAAAATTGTCAGTACTGTACATCTCATGCACACATTTTGGACAAAGCTATTGTATTATTTACATTTCTTCCTACTTATCACCTCTCTTCCTTGTAATTTTGTACATTCTGTTTCCTCATCCTGAAAAGCTCTTCCCTCTATCCTCTGTCTAATTTCTTTTTGATGAAATAACTTCTATCCCATCTTTAGATGTTAGCTTAGGTATTTCTTTATTTTCAACTGTTGTTTTCCAGTTCCTAAGTTGGGTCTGACTCTTTGCCATCCCATGGAGTGCAACATGCCAGGTTTCCCTGTCCTTCACTATCTCCCGGAGTTCTGAAACTCGTGTCCATTGAGTTGATGATGCCATCCAACCATCTAATCCTCTGTTGGCCCCCTCTCCTCCTGGCCTCAATATTTTCCAACATCAAGGTCTTTTCCAATGAGTCCACTCTCTTCTCAAGAGATGGCAAAAGTATTGGAGCTTCAGCTTCAGCATCAGTTCTTCCAATGCATATTCAGAGTTGATTTCCCATAAGATTGACTGATTTGCTCTTGCTATCCAAGGGACTGTAAAGAGTCTTCTCCAGCACTACAATTCAAAGCCATCAATTCTCGGGTGCTCTACCCTCTTTATGGTTCAGCTCTCACATCCATACATGATTACTGGAAAAACCATACCTTTGACTATGCACACCTTTGTCAGCAAAGTGATGTCTCTGCTTTTTAGTATGTTGTCACCACATTAATTTGCCCTCACGTTTGGTCTCACAGCATCACTGTTGTGGAACTTATGCAGCAATTACAGATTTTTGCTGCTAGTTGTGGTACTCACCTTGAATCATTAACCTCCTTGGAAGGTGAAAACCCTTATCATGGTTTTCGTAGCACATGTATCTGCTCCTATCAGCCTAATCCCTGCCCAGGGCCCTTGGCTACTTATTTTCTTCCTAGTTAACACTGGAAAGACTAGTTCTAAGAGAACTTTACCCAACATTGTGGAGGCACAGCCCTACAGCTCCTCTCTTCTTACTCATCCTTCTCAAAGGCTTCATAGTTGAGGCTGAGGCATGTGCAATCCAGAAATGCAAGTGAATTAGCCCTCTGTGTGGCAAGGCTTGGACCAATAGAGACCAGAGCCAGTGGATAACACCTTATTCATTTCTTCTTCAGAATGGACTGTCAGGAGGCACAGCCATTTATATAATCTCTTGGAAAGCAGTTACCTGAGATCTCTTACAATGTTGCAACTGGCTCAGTAAGAAACCTCAGATAGGCTCTTCTCTTTTCCCTTCTCTGTTCTTCTTTTCCTTCTCTTTTGCTTTCCTGGGATTTTTACTACTTAACAGACAAGTAGCATACAAGCTGTTGTCCAAGGACCTCTTGGCAAACCCAGAGTAAGACAGACATTAACTAGCACATAATAGTTGTTTAATAAATAGTTGGAGTAATAAGAATTTTTGGAATAAAACATGCTAAAGACATAACCTCTGAAATATTTTATGCCAGTTCATAACCTTATATATTGGGAGAAAGCCTACTTAGAGTTAGCTAACATCAAATCTGTAACTGTTAGAAGTATATTTCTTAAGAGATCCAATTTCATTCCTTTTTATGACTGAGCAACATTCCACTGCATACCGGGTGGGGGATATGGTGAATTGGGAGATTGAGACTGAGGTAAATGCACTGCTATGTGTAATACAGGTAGCTAGTGGGAACCTACTGGGTTGCAGAGGGAGTTCAGCTTGGTGTCCTGTGATGACTTAGATGGATGGAATCGGGGAGGGAGTTCTGAGAGGGAGGGGATATATGTAATAGCTGATTCAATATGCCAGCAAATTGGGAAAACTCAGCAGTGGCCATGGGACTGGAAAAGGTCAGTTTTCATTCCAATCCCAAAGAAAGGCAATGCCAAAGAATGCCCAAACTACTGCACAATTGCATTCATCTCACACGCTGGTAAAGTAATGCTCAAAATTCTCCAAGCCAGGCTCCAGCAATACGTGAACCGTGAACTTTCAGATGTTCAAACTGGATTTAGAAAAGGCAGAGGAACCAGAGATCAAATTGCCAATATCCACTGGATCATCGAAAAAAGCAAGAGAGTTCCAGAAAAACATCTATTTCTGCTTTATTGACTGTTCCAAAGAATTTGACTGTGGACCACAACAAACTGTGGAAAATTCTGAAAGAGATGGGAATACCAGACCATGTGACCTGCCTCTTGAGAAATCTGTATGCAGGTCAGGAAGCAACAGTTAGAACTGGACATGGAACAACAGACTGGATCCAAATAGGGAAAGGAGTACATCAAGGCTGTACATTGTCACCCTGCTTATTTAACTTCTGTGCAAAGTGCATCATGAGAAATGCTGGGCTGGATGAAGCACAAGCTGGAATCAAGATCACCGGGAGAAATATCAATAACCTCAGATATGTAGATGACACCACCCTTATGACAGAAAGCAAAGAAGAACTAAAGAGCCTCTTGATGAAGGTAAAAGAGGAAAGTGAAAAAGTTGGCTTAAAGCTCAACATTCAGAAAACTAAGATCATGTCATCCGGTCCCATCACTTCATGGCAAATAGATGGGGAAAATGTGGAAACAGTGACAGACTTTATTTTGGGGGGCTCCAAAATCACTGCAAATGGTGACTGCAGCCATGAAATTAAAAGATGCTTGCTCCTTGGAAGAAAAGCTATGACTTACCTAGACAGCATATTAAAAAGCAGAGACATTACTTTGTCAACAAAGGTCCGTCTAGTAAAAGCTATGGTTTTTCCAGTAGTCATGTATGGATGTGAGAGTTGGACTATAAAGAAAGCTGAATATCAAAGAATTGATGCTTTTGAACTGTGGTGTTGGAGAAGACTCTTAAGAGTTCCTTCAACTGCAAGGAGATCCAACAGGTCCAATCTAAAGGAAATTAGTCCTGAATATTCATTGGAAGGACTGATGCTGAAGCTGAAACTGCAAGACTTTGGCCACCTGATGCGAAGAACTGACTCATTTGAAAAGACCTTGATTATGGGAAAGATTGCATGTGGGAGGAGAAAGGGATGACAGAGGATGAGATGGTTGGATGGCATTACCGACTCAATGGACGTGAGTTTGAGTAAACTCTGGGAGTTGGCAATGGACAGGGAGGCCTGGCATGTTGCAGTCCATGGGGTCACAAAGAGTCGGACACGACTGAGTGACTGAACTGAACTGACTGAATAGCTGATTCATTTCATTGCACAGCAGAAATTAATGCATTGTAAAGTAAGTATGCCTCAATTTAAAGAAAAATATGAGTGTACCAAATAACTACTGATAGTGCTTTCTTCATTGGTGATTTTCACAAGAGAGACAGTTAACTCAGAACTTCTGTTGATATTTTCCCAAAAGGCTTGAAATGCTATTTAGCATGACACTTGGATATCACACATATGATAGAAAGCAGTTCATTGGTTTCTATAAATAAAAACAAATATTTACTTGGTTTTTAGAAGGACTGGGAGACAAATAACCAAGTTTCAGTCATGTATCAACCTGCTATTATACCAGCATGAACTTACTCAACAGAATAGTTTGAATGTGGTGTCCTCATCAATAAATTGAGAAAGTCGACTACATTGCGTACTTATAAGCTAAATGCACAACCAAATATTCTGTGAGAAGGGGAGAAACAGAATGAGAATGACTGAACTGCAAATTTCCAAGAGGAGTTTTCAGATGGCTGTGGACAAGTCCTTAAAATAAGAGGACAATGAAGTCTGCCCAACAATTGACTCTTCTTTTCATGAATTATTTCTCTGCATCATGCAATGCTGTTTAATAATATTTCCCCCCACAGTATAACTCTTTTTTTTTTCAAAATTGTAGTCACCCCTGTCAACCATAATAATGTAGATATTATCTAGATCTGTTTTGTCATTTTGACAATCTTCGCAGCATATTCATGAGGTGTTAGCTTCCATTCAAGAAGCTACTTTCTTTATTCGTCCACTCATCTGTTAAAATTTTGTCATAAGATTTCAGCAATTCATTCATATCTTGTAATTCTAGGTCTCTTGCTATTTCCACTAGATCTGCAGATATTTCCTCCACTGATGTCTGGAACCCTTTAGCATTATCTATGAGGGTTCAAATCAACTTCTCCCAAATTCCTGTGAATGTTGATATTTTGACCTCTTCAATCATGAGTTCTTCTCAGAAAGTTTTTGATTTACTTTGCCCAGATCCATCAGTGGAATCACCATGGCTGTCACAGCCTTACAAACTGTATTTCTTAAATAATAAGACTTGAGGGTCAAAATGATTCCTTGATCCATAAGTTGCAAATGGATCTAGTGTTAACAGACATGAAACAAGTGAATCAACAGCATTAATCTCGCCGTATATCTCCATCAGAGCTCCTGGGAGACTAAGTGTATTGTCAATGAGCACTAATATTTTGAAAGATTTTCTGAGCAGTAAATCTCAATAGTGGGCTTAAAATATTCTTTACACCATGTTGTAAATAGATGTGATGGTGCCCATGTTTTCCACTTACAGAGCACATGCAGAGTAGATTTCAGTCAGTTCAGTTCAGTCACTCAGTCGTGTCTGACTCCTTGTGACCCCACGGACTTCCCTGTCCATCACCAACTCCCTGAGCTATTCAAACTCATGTCCAACCAGTCAGTGATGCCATCCAACCATCTCATCCTCTGTTGTCCCCTTCTCCTCTTGCCTTCAAACTTTCTCAGCATCAGGATCTTTTCAAATGAGTCAGCCCTTCGCATCAGGTGGCCAAAGTATTGCAGTTTAAGCTTCAACCTCAGTCCTTCCAATGAACACTCAGGACTGATCTCCTTTAGGATGGACTAGTTTGATCTCCTTGCAGTCCAAGGGACTCTCAAGAGTCTTCTCCAACACAAGTGTTCAAAAGCATCAATTCTTTGGTGCTGTTTTCTTTATAGTCCAACTATAAAGAAGTAGACTTAACAAAATAAGTAAGGGTCATAGGATTTTCAGAATAGTAAATAAGAAATGGCAATGCACTCCAGTATTCTTGCCTGGGAAATACCATGGACAGAAGAGCCTGGTAGGCTACAGTCTAAGGGGTCACAATGAGTCAGCCATGACTGAGCGACTGAGCACACAAATGAGATTTGGCTTCAATTTAAAGTTCACCAGAGTGACTGATAAGAGACTGCTTGTCCTTTGAAGCTTTAAAGGCAGGCATAGATTTCTCCTCTGTAGCTATGAAAGGCCTAAATGGCATCTTCTTTCAATGTAAGGCTGTTTCTTCTAGATTGAAAACCTGTTGTCTAGAGAAGCTACCTTCATTAACTTTCTTAGTTAGAACTTGTAAATAACTTGATGCAGCTTCTACATCAGTAACTGCTGCTTCACCTTGCACTTATGTTGTAGAGATGGTGTCTCTCCTGACACCTTATGAATGAACCTCTGTGATCTTCACACTTTTCTTCCGTAGCTTCCTTACCTCTCTCAGTCTTCAAAGAGTTGAAGAGAAAAAGGTCCTTGCTCTGAATTAGGCTTTGGCTTAGGGTGATGTTTTGGCTGGTTTGTTGTTTTATCCAGGCCACTCAAACTGTATCCATATCAACTCTAAGGCTGTTTTGCTTTCTTTCATTAGTGTGCTCACTGTAGTAACACTCTTAATTTTCTTCAAGAACTTCTCCTTTGCATTCACAACTTGGCTAACAGTTTGGTGCAAGAAGCCTTGCTCTTGGTGTATCCAAGCTTTCAACATGCCTTCCACACTGAACTTAGTAATTTCTAACATTGGATTTAAAGTAAAAGACATACAACTTTTCTTTTCACTTGAACACTCAGAGGCCACTGTAGGGTTATTAATTGGCCTAATTTTAATATTGTTGTGTCTCAAGATGCAGGAAGAAATGAAAGAATGTCCAATGTCCAGTTGGTGGAGTGACCAGAACACACACTTTTATCAACTAAACCTGCAATCTTACATGGGGGCAGTTCATGAGGTCCCAATACTATTATAACAGTAATATCAAAGATCACTGATTACAGAACACCATAACAAATATAACAATAAAGAAAAAGCATAGACTATTGTAAGAATTCTCAAAATAAGACAGAGGCAAAAATTGTGCAAATGCTATTAGAGAAATGGTGCTGATAAACTTGCTAAATGCAAAGTTGCCATAAACCTTCAATTTGTAAAAAAAAAAAAAAAAAA
>NW_011494799.1:2173163-2173484 GCF_000754665.1 Bison bison bison | reverse complement strand
CCTCAGTCGTGTCCGGCTCTTTGCGACCCCATGAATTGCAGCAACCCAGGCCTCCCTGTCCATCACCAACTCCCAGAGTTCACTCAGACTCACGTCCATCCAGTCGGTGATGCCATGCGCCATCTCATCCTTTGTTGTCCCCTTCTCCTCCTGCCCCCAATCCATCCCAGCATCAGAGTCTTTTTCAATAAGTCAACTCTTCGCATGAGGTGGCCAAAGTACTGGAGTTTCAGCTTCAGCATCATTCCTTCCAAAGAACAACCAGGGCTGATCTCCTTCAGAATGGACTGGCTGGATCTCCTTGCAGTCCAAGGGACTCTC
>NW_011494799.1:2165753-2173063 GCF_000754665.1 Bison bison bison | reverse complement strand
TCATAACTTTCCTTCCAAGGAGTAAGTGTCTTTTAATTTCATAGCTGCAGTCACCATCTGCAGTGATTTTGGAGCCCCCAAAAATAAAATATGACACTGTTTCCCCATCTATTTCCCATGAAGTGATGGGACCAGATGCCATGATCTTCGTTTTCTGAATGTTGAGCTTTAAACCAACTTTTTCACTCTCCTCTTTGACTTTCATCAAGAGGGTCTCTAGTTCTTCTTCACTTTCTGCCATAAGGGTGGTGTCATCTGCATATCTGAGGTTATTGATATTTCTCCCAGCAATCTTGATTCCACTTTGTGCTTCTTTCAGCCCAGAGTTTCTCATGATGTACTCTGCATAGGAGTTAAATAAGCAGGGTACAGTATACAGCCTTGACATAATCCTTTTCCTATTTGGAACCAGTCTGTTGTTCCATGTCCAGTTCTAACTGTTGCTTCCTGACCTGCATATAGGTTTCTCAAGAGGTAGGTCAGGTGGTCTGGTATTCCCATCTCTTTCAGAATTTTCCACAGTTTATTGTGATCCACACAGTCAAAGGCTTTGCCATGATCAATAAAGCAGAAGTAGATGTTTTTCTGGAACTCTCTTGCTTTTTCGATGATCCAGCGGATGTTGGCATTTGATCTCTGGTTCCTCTGCCTTTTCTAAAATCAGCTTGAACATCTGGAAGTTCACGATTCACGTATTGCTGAAGCCTGACTTGGAGAATTTTGAGTATTACTTTACTAGCGTATGAGATGAGCGCAATTGTGTGGTAGTTTGAGCATTCTTTGGCATTGCCTTTCTTTGGGATTGGAATGAAAACTGACCTTTTCCAGTCTGTGGCCACTGCTGAGTTTCCCAAATTTGCTGGCATACTGAGTGGGGCATTTTCACAGCATCATCTTTCAGGATTTGAAATAGTTCAACTGGAATTCCATCACCTCCACTAACTTTGTTCGTAGTGATGCTTTCTAAGGCCCACTTGACTTCACATTCCAGGATGTCTGGCTCTAGGCCCGTGATCACACCATCGTGGTTATCTGCGTCGTGAAGATCTCTTCTGTACAGTTCTTCTGTGTATTCTTGCCACCGCTTCTTAATATCTTCTGCTTCTGTTAGGTCCATACCATTTCTGTCCTTTATTGAGCCCATCTTTGCATGAAATGTTCCCTTGGTATCTCTAATTTCTTGAAGAGATCTCTAGTCTTTCCCATTCTGTTGTTTTCCTCTATTTCTTTGCATTAATCACTGACAGAGGCTTTCTTATCTCTGCTTGCTATTGTTTGAAACTCTGCATTCAGATGCTTATATCTTTCCTGTTCTCCTTTGCTTTTCGCTTCTCTTCTTTTCACAGCTATTTGTAAGGCCTCCCCAGACAGCCATTCTGCTTTTTTGCATTTCTTTTCCATGGGGATGATCTTGATCCCTGTCTCCTATACAATGTCACCAACCTCCGTCCATAGTTCATCAGGCACTCTATCTATCAGATCTAGTCCCTTAAATCTACTTCTCATTTCCACGGTATATTCATAAGGGATTTGATTTAGATCTTACCTGAATGGTCTAGTGGTTGGCCCTACTTTCTTCAATTTAAGTATGAATTTAGCAATAACGAGTTCATGATCTGAGTCACAGTCAGCTCCGGTCTTGTTTTTGCTGACTGTATAGAGCTTCTCCATCTTTGGCTGCAAAGAATATAATCAATCTGATTTTGGTGTTGACCATCTGGTGATGTCCATGTGTAGAGTCTTCTCTTGTGTTGTTGGAAGAGGGTGTTTGCTATGACCAGTGCATTCTCTTGGCAAAACTCTATTAGCCTTTGCCCTGCTTCATTCCATATTCCAAGGCCAAATTTGCTTGTTACCCCAGGTGTTTCTTGACTTCCTACTTTTGCATTCCAGTCCTCTATAATGAAAAGGATGTCTTTTTTGGGTGTTATTTCTAAAAGGTCTTGTAGGTCTTCATAAAACCGTTCAACTTCAGCTTCTTTAGCATTACTGATTGGGGCATAGACTTGGATTACTGTGATATTGAATAGTTTGCCTTGGAAATGAACAGAGATCATTCTGTCATTTTTGAGATTGCATCCAAGTACTGCACTTCGGACTCTTTTGTGATTATGATGGCTATTCCATTTCTTCTGAGGGATTCCTGCCTGCAGTAGTAGATATAATGGTCATCTGAGTTAAATTCACCCATTCCAGTCCATTTTAGTTCACTAATTCCTAGAATTTTGACGTTCACTCTTGCCATCTCCTGTTTAACCATTTCCAATTTGCCTTGATTCATGGACCTAACAGTCAAGGTTCCTATGCAATACTGTTCTTTACAGCATTGGACTTTGCTTCTATCACCAGTCACATCCACAGCTGGGTATTGTTTTTGCTTTGGCTCCATCCCTTCATTCTTTCTGGAGTTATTTCTCCACTGATTTCCAGTAGTATATTGGGCACCTACTGACCTGGGGAGTTCCTCTTTCAGTATCCTATCATTTTACCTTTTCATACTGTTCATGGGGTTCTCAAGGCAAGAATACTGAAGTGGTTTGCCAATCCTTCTCCAGTGGACCACATTCTGTCATACCTCTCCACCATGACCCGCCCATCTTGGGTGGCCCCACGGGCATGGCTTAGTTTCATTGAGTTAGACAAGGCTGTGGTCCATGTGATCAGATTGGCAAGTTTTCTGTGATTATGGTTTTGGTGTGTCTGCCCTCTGATGCCTTCTCACAACACTTACTTCTTACTTGGTTTTCTCTTACCTTGGCCACTCCACGTTCAAGGTCAGGAGGGGTGGCGGTGAGGAGATACCCCTTATCAAAGGTAAGGAGCAGCGGCTGTGCTTTGCTGGAGCAGCCGTGAGGAGATACCCCATGTACAAGGTAAGAGAAATCCAAGTAAGACAGTAATAAAGCAAAGTTCAATAAAATAAATTATGCCTGTACTTTAGTTGGGAGAGAGTTAATTTATTTAAGTAAAAATAATTTTTAAGGATTATGCAAATAAGCACAGAAAGGAAACTATCAAAATGAAAGGGCAAAAGTGAAGAGAATGCAAGCCAAAAAAGTCTAGCATACCACAATGTTCTTTCAAATGCTTAGCAGACAGTCAAATATACACACAATAACACATAAACATACAGATACATTCTCATAAGATTAACAATATTATCAAGTCCTTGTATGAGGAGAAACCTCAAAAGATGGTTGAAACAGGATATTAGACACTGTAGAAAATAAATTTTTAAAATTGGAAGTTGAAAAAGAAAATTATAGAGAATAAGGTGATAGAAATTATTGTTGAGGGGCTAAGAGTGTTAGAAACAAAAGGTCTAATGTACATTTGAAAGGAGGATCAGCACTTGAAAGTAGAGAGAACAGCAGAAAGTCATTACTCAAAGAGATAAAAGATGAGAAATTTCCAGAAAAGAGAAACAATTCATATATTTAAAGTCATTCTAACTACTAATTAGGATCAAATTAATTAGTCCATAACCCATGCACTTTATATCAACTTTGAAAAATCTCAAAGAGATCACTTATAAAGGTGTGACAGTCAGATCAACAGCAGACTTCGAGTATGTCCTTAGATTTTTATGGTGGGTTAAAGTTACTGAGGATTACATTTTTTTAAAAGTAAGAGTATAAGATGGAGAAGTATACCATGTTGGTAGATTGGAAGAATCAATAGAGTGAAAATGAGTATACCACCCAAAGCAATCTATAGATTCAATGCAGTCCCTATCAAGCTACCAATGGTATTTTTCACAGAACTAGAACAAAGAATTTCACAATTTGTATGGAAATACAAAAAACCTCAAATAGTCAAAGCAATCTTGAGAAAGAAGAATGGAACTGTAGGAATCAACCTGCCTGACTTCAGGCTCTACTACTAAGCTACAATCATCAAGACAGTACGGTACTGGCACAAAGACAGAAATATAGATCAATGGAACAAAATAGAAAGCCCAGAGATAAATCCACACACCTATGAACACTTTATCTTTGACAAAGGAGGCAAGAATATACAATGGATTAAAGACAATCTCTTTAACAAGTGGTGCTGGGAAAACTGGTCAACCACTTGTAAAAGAATGAAACTAGAACACTTTCTAACACCATACACAAAAATAAACTCAAAATGGATTAAAGATCTAATGTAAGACCAGAAACTATAAAACTCCTTGAAGAAAACAGGCAAAATACTCTCTGACATAAGTCATAGCAGGATCCTCTATGACCCACCTCCGAGAGTAATGGAAATAAAAGCAAAAATAAACAAATGGGACCTAATTAAACTTAAAAGCTTTTGCACAATGAATAGAACTATAAGCAAGGTGAAAAGACAGCCTTCAGAATGGGAGAAAATAATAACAAATGAAGGAACTGACAAAGAATTAATCTCAAAAGTATACAAGCAAATTCTGCAGCTCAATTCCAGAAAAATAAGCAACCCAATCAAAAAATGGACCAAAGAACTAAACAGACATTTCTCCAAAGAAGACATACAGATGGCTAACAAACACATGAAAAGATGCTCAACATCACTCATTATCAGAGAAATGCAAATCAAAACCACAATGAGGTACCATCTCATGCTGGTCAGAATGGCTGCGATCCAAAAGTCTACAAACAATAAATGCTGGGGAGGGTGCAGAGAAAAAGGAACCCTCTTACACTGTTGGTGGGAATGCAAACTAGTACAGCAACTATGGAGAACAGTGGAGATTCCTTAAAAAACTGGAAATAGAACTGTCATACAACCCAGCAATCCCATCACTGGGCATACACACTGAGGAAACCAGAATTGAAAGAGACATGTGTACCCCAATGTTCATTGCAGCACTGTTTACAATAGCCAGGACATGGAAGCAACCTAGAGGTCCATCAGCAGACAAATGGATAAGAAAGCTGTGGTACATATACACAACGGAATATTACTCAGCTATTAAAAAGAATGCATTTGAATCAGTTCTAATGAGGTGGATGAAACTGGAGCCTATTATACAGAGCAAAGTAAGTCAGAAAGAAAAACAAACACCAATACAGTATATTAACACATATATCTGGAATATAGTAAGATGGTAATGATGACCCTATGCGAGACAGCAAAAGAGACATAGAAATAAAGAACAGACTTTTGGACTCTGTGGCAGAAGGTGAGGGTGGGATGATTTGAGAGAATAGCCTTGAAATGTGTATATTATCATATGTGAAATAGATTGCCAGTCCAGGTTTGATGCATGAGACAGGGTGCTCACGGCTGTTGCACTGGGATGACCCTGAAGGATGGGATGGGGAAGGAGGTGGGAGGGAGGGTCAGGATGGGGAACACATGTACACCTGTGGCTGATTCATGTCAATGTATGGCAAAAACCACCACAATATTATAAAGTAATTAGCCTCCAATTAAAATAAATTTTAAAAAAAAGTGAGAGTATAGTTTCTTCATGCAATAGAAGGATGATATTAGGCGTTAGAGGCCTCTGTGTCTAGTTTCAGTTTAGCCCCTAACTGAGATGAGAACTCTCAGTTCTGTGTTTGTTTCCTAAAGAATGAGTGTGATGTTAAGAGTCATGAATCCTGAAATTTGGTGGTTTTCTGAACTCTTCCATTGGTGTGTATCTTTCTCAGTTCACACCCTCGGCCTCCCGGATACTCACAGTATCTTGATGCTTTCGCATTTTCAATCACATTCTCAAGAGCTCCAGGCTGTTTGCTGAATCTTTTCCATGTCTGGGCCATGAGGGAGATAAATGAGTCATACACACACACACACACACTCACACATAGATAAACACATACAGATAAAACTAATTCTAAAGTCAAAAGGATTTGGTGTGTTCAAAACTTGGTTTAAGTGTATGTAAATACATTGTTAACTTTTAGATTTTTTTTTTTCTGGTGAAAGCACCTATAAATTTCATCAGTCAGTCAAGGCAATATATTGGTTACATGCACATATATACAATATCTAAATTCTCTCTATTTGTACAACCAATGGATATTTTGCAAATAATTTTTGCAATTTTTATTTACTATCTCTCAAATGTAATCAGAATATAACTTCCTACATATTTTTATAGTATAAATATCACATAAATTTTAGTATTAATGAAAAGCTAATTCTGAGCACAAAATAATTCACATTTTTTCTTTCTTTACCTAAACTAGAAATCTCCAACTTTAGCAAAAAGGGAGCTTAAACTCAGAGGAGCTATTGGCTAGCTTCATAGAAAAAAAGCCATTGCTATTTTTTTTTTTTTTTTTTGAAGCAAACTATTAACAAATCCCACTAAATACATGAGGCTACTTCAAGTTTTAATTAACTAAGTTGTTGCAAGAAATTTAGGACTCTTACATATTTTGAAAACCCATGAAGTCTACAGAAACAAGCAGTCTCACTCTAGAAAAGTTAGGCAGCAGGAAACCAGATAGTTTGGACACCAGTGTTCAAATAATTGCTCTGAGTCTTACAACCTCCCAACAAGAGTTTTGTGACTTACCTTAGAGTCATAGGCTTCTTGTTTTCCTAAACAGATTGTGTGTGAGAAAAGTAAGAAAATCAACCTTTCAAAGACATAGTCAACTGCTGGCTTGTTTGTTTAAACCAGCTTTCTGGAATTAGCTCTATCTTACTTTTTGCATTTTGGGTTGAAGGTTAGACAAGGGTCAAGTAGGAGATTTCAACACATCTGATAGAGGTTTGTTCTTCATGAGAAGAGAAAAGCCTTTCACCAGTCCAGCCCAACACCCCCATCTTAAACTCTTTGTACTATTTGTATGTGTAAGAAGTCTAAGGGCTGCCTGCCAAGTCGCTTCAGTCGTGTCCAACTCTGTGCGACCCCATGGACTGCAGCCTACCAGGCTTCTCTGTCCATGGGATTCTCCAGGCAAGAACACTGGAGTGGGTTGCCATTTCCTTCTCCAAAGTCTAAGGGCAGCACAGGGCAATTTTAAACCCCAAAGCACAAATCCATAACACTCACCATTACCTATCTTTGGGAACTATTATATGGCCTTAAAGATCACTGTTCAAATATGGCCATTGCATTGAAATTGACAAGGTCACATTGGATTGTATTAGTGGATTAGAAACCAAGGGAAAACTTTTTTTTTTTTGAGAAATTATTACAGTTCAATATTTATGAAAGTGAAACAAAGTGGTATTTTTAGATATTTAAAATCTGTTATTACTCTCTACACTTAAGAATAAAAAGCCTGCAATGATTTTAAATATTGTTTTCATAGATGACTGTTAATTGTTTAAACATTACTGTTTGTTTATGGGAGTAGATCCCCGTTTCAAGTACTTTTACA
>NW_011494799.1:2103637-2165653 GCF_000754665.1 Bison bison bison | reverse complement strand
ACTTTTACAAATCTCCAAGAATGGTACTAAAAGTTCCACCTACCTTAATGACATCACCGTTTCCAAAACTGTATTTTATCAGAGAGAGAAAGAGAGAGAGAGAGAAGAAGAAAAGGGAGAAAAGTTGTGAGGATGGAGGATGGCTGAGCTCTCTCTGCCTCACACTGGCAACGTTCACAGTGTGAACAGCAGCCACACCAAAGAGGCTGGGAGATAAGAAAAGGGGGGAGATGTCACCTTGTTCTCAGCCACAAAGCTTTGCACTGACCTCTACCCCTGTCTGCTAGTCTTGGTTAAGAGACTTCTTCTCAATATCCACTGCATATTTTTTAACAGTGCACTGGGCAGGAGGAGAAGGGGACGACAGAGGACGAGATGGTTGGATGGCATCACCAACTCAATGGACACAGGTTTGGGTGGACTCCAGGAGTTAGTGATGGACAGGGAGGCCTGGCATGCTGCGGTTCATGGAGTAGCAAAGAGTCAGACATGACTGAGCAACTGAACTGAACTGAACTGATCACTCTGTATTTAATCATCTCCTTTGCCTGTTTTCCTTTCTAGACTATAGTCAATGTCTGTCTCATTTGTCTCTGTGTCCCTACAGCTTGACACAGTCCTATGTCCCTTAAGCTTTAGTCCTGTATCCTTAAAGCTAGAGCACAGAGTATGTGCTCAATAAATATTTAACAAGTAAATGAGACTGAAGTCACAGCCACTTGATATAGAAAGATGAACCCTCCACCATGCTACACTCACTTAAAATGCACAATATTGTGTCCATACAACTGAATTTCACTTATTTAACTAGCTGTTTTGTATTTTAGACACAACTCTCCTGTCCCTCAACTGTGTTATGGTTGAATACCGCCTGATTCTGCTTTCATAATTTCTGTTACTTCTTTAAGATGCAAGCCATTTTAAACACATGGTAATAAAATCTTTTCTATTCTTTTTGCACTTTTTATAACAGAGCCATAAAGAAAAAAAGAAACTATTTTAAAATAATGCAATGATATGCAGCATTTTATAGACAAAATGGATGGTAAGTAAAAATCAGGGTAGCCACTGAAGTTGTCCAAGCCTGGATACAAAGAATACAAGAAAAATATATTTGAATTACATAAGAAAAATTAAACACAACTGTATTATAATTTCATAATGAAGCATTTTCTTTTACATTACTTTCTAATTAAATCCCAAAGCCTGTCACATTTTAAATAATTTTCTACCAATGTTACAGAGTATGGAAGCCTGCACCACAAACAGCTCATAATGTTCTTAACCCCTTGCATTTTGTGTTTTAAGGTTGAAATGACCATATGTAAAACCATACATTGAATTTTCTCACACACTGATTTTAGCAGATAATAATTTGGAATTAATCATGTAATTAAAGTTACATCAGGAACCTCATTTTATTAAAGTTACAAAAAAATGACTCATGAAATATGAAACACAGTGGATATATATGTATGGTTTTTGCCTTATGTTGTCAATAAATAATATTCTTGTTGCTCATAATACTTCTTTGTCAGTCGTTTCCCATTTTTTGAAGCAGAATTAATTGTTTCAATGGCACTGAGTACCAATCCTTCATTCCTGAGCCTTTCTTACTTTGACCTGGTCTTCCCAGGTGGCGCTGATGGTAAAGAACCCACCTGCCAATATAGGAGACATAACAGACGTATGTTTGATCCCTGCATATGGAAGCTTCCCTGCAGAAGGAAACGGCAAACCCACTCCAGTATTCTTGCTGGGGAAGTCTCCTTGTTTTGAATTTTTTTCTACCACGTGGAAATATAAAAACCATTCTTCCTTGCAGACCACACAGAAACAGGTGACAGGCTAAGTTTGGCCTACAGGCTATCATTGGCTGATCCCAGGACCATAAACTTCTTGGAGATAGAAACAAGTCTTGTGATTTTGTGTGTCTTCCATGGCAACTAGAACTGTAACAGCCTCTTCTAGAGCCTAACAGTTGCTCATCTTTCTTACTGCTTAAAGCTAAAGTTGTTCACCATTCACTCAGGATTTTAGACAACCAGTTTGAGAGCATTAGGAGGGTATATAAGAACTTATTTAAAAAGAGAAAGAGAGACTTTAGAGGTTGAAATTCCCAAGGAAGAGGGAAGCAAAGACTCAACTTCCCTTGCGACTTTACGGAGTTATCGGGATGTCTGTGTTCAAACACAGTATTTCTTTGAACTAAGCAGAATCTCAGAAAGGGCAGAAGGCAGGCTCAAAGCTGCAGATGCCATTTTGAATGCAAGCTTCATATGGTCTCCGTGGGAGTCTGTAAAACCCAGCGCTCTGCTCTGTGGGAGTTCCTCCCTTTTAGCGTGATGGTTCTGTATTTAATTACACTGTATATTTTCTTCTTTAGTGCTGTGATACCGACAGACAGAGATGCAGAGACTGGAGGAGATAGAGAAGAGCTGTACTCCAGGCCTGTAGATAAGGGACACATTCTCAACATCCAAACCACAGAGCACACTTAGATACTCCCTCTCAACGTTATTTATCTAGAAGGCTCTCTTTGAATTATAGTACCAAAGGGGGGAAATACTCATTTAATGAAGAGAGAGTTTGGTCCAGTTTAAAAGCCATAATTTTGTATGCATGTCAGAAAAGCACATAATCTGAACAATAAATTCCTCCAGCCAGACTGAGGGCCCACTTGGAATCTGTTTTTCTTTTTAATATAATGAGGCGACATCCCTTTCCTTGGAGAGGAGAGTTCAATAGTTTAATTTTTGTTAACTGAGATCCCTTGTACGAAGGTAAATTGCATTGCCTTTCTATTACTAGCTCTGTTAATTGTCAAGCAATCAGAGTTTACGCACTCATCCAAGACAGTGGAGAATTTCCCATAATGTTACAAAATAAAACCTGACAAAGCACAATAATCTTTAGTTTATTGATGTGCTACCAGGCTGTTGAAAGCATCAGATCAGTAATGTGCTTTGGTTAGGAAATTGGGGTCTAGGGAGAAATTTTGGGAGTAACAGAGAGAACATCAGGGCTTGCAGAGGAAAAAAAAATATATTAGGAGTTAAAAGGGAAAAAAAAATGTTTGTGGTGGGATTTTAGAGTTTATGAAATAAACACTGAGAACTTGTAGGGGTTCTGAAGGGAAACACATCTGGGGTGGACAAATGAACTTTGGCCTCAGTGGCCAAACAAGATTTATTTTTTGGTGTGGGTGGAGTGCTGTATATTATGGAATAAATAACATATACAAATGCCAGACTTCCAGAAAAAATACACTCCAAAGATAATCATTTTACATAATGAGAGCTCCTACATTATGGTTTACTGAAATAAAAATGAAGTGGCCAGGATAGCAAAGTTGAATCTAGATTCAGCTAAAAAAGATTAAAAGTAAAGATTCCATGAAATGTCTCAGGTGCTTTTCAAGTCTCCTTAGAAATCTGAACTTTAAATGCTGAGAAAAATAATGCAAAATTTACTTTAAGGAGTTTTAGGACCTGCAAAATCTATTTTTTGGAAGATGATTGCCATCTCCACGTGCTCTTCCCTGGACTATTCTGTCCCATGTCTGGAAAGGGATCCTGCCTTGGACTTGTCATGTCAAACACCCCGCAGGACTTGCAAGCAGAAGTCACAGTGGGGCCCTCGGGCTGGGCTAGTGACAGCAAAAGGTTGATGGCCATGCCACCTTTCAAGCTGTGCGTCCTCCTAAGTGCTTTGAGGGTTTAAGTTTCCACTTTGATAATTTGACTTTGCAGCCAGCCTGACTCCAGAAATTCAGATTTGAGCCACTGTATTAAATTGTTCCTTCAGATTGGGATTTTAGCTCTAAAAAGCAAAATATCAATACTTTCTTTACTAACTGACAGAGAATGAATTTAGGAAGCAGACTTACATTAATGCTGTAATCATACTCAAACTTATTTTAGGAGTCAAAAGAGGAAAATATAAAAAGCCTCCAAATATATGAAAAAATGTCAGTGAAGCAACTATCTTCACAAGTCTAAATCCATGCTAACTAAAGACGAAAAGGATAAAATTTTCTGATTTGGGAGTTTGATATGAAATTTTTTCAAAAAAGGTTTGGTTGAGTGTAAGAGTTTGTGGGTATGTATGGGAGATAGATGTGTGTGTGTGTGTGTGTGTGTGTGAAAAAAAAAAGTGAGAGAATAAGGGATTGAGATTCTCTACCTTGCAATAAAAGATGGCAAGGTGATAAATTAGTGCTCTCAACTGAAATTGATTACTTTGTGTTCCCATCCAGTTCATGTGGCAGCCACACAGATGCTCTGAAACACCTTAATGACACATTGGAGAAAACTTCTCAAGTGGGCTCCATGCAGCGCTCCTTCCCTTCCTCCCCACATCGGCTCCGGGAGTGAACCACTGTGTACGCTGCATACATTAGGGGAACTGCCATGCAAACATCCCTGGACTCCCTCCTGCCCGGAGACATCTTTATTTTATATATCAGGAATCCTTTTGACAATCCTAGGATCCTAAATGCTAAAATGACAAATGTAAGTGATTTTGTCTGTTCAGTGCTTGGATATATCTATCCCCAGCTCTCTGGAGAGGTGGCGCGTATAGTAAAAAGATGAGCCACCTACAGGCAATCTTATCCCAGCCTGCCCAGCAAAGCAAAGCAAAGCAAAATTATGAGGCTTATTGCCATAATTGTAGATTAAATGAAACAGCCTAGTTTATTCTCAGAGATTAAAAAGAACAAGTTGCCAATATATTTGAATGAAAGGAGTACTCCACAAGTCGGAATCATTTCAGTCAAGGCCCCAGTTTTAAATAATTTAAAACATCTCCTATGGTAAAATTCTTGGTGGACTGTAATCAGTTTCATTCCATTGCAGTTTTGAGGATAGCTGATGATCTAAGGAATGTCAAAAAGTATTCAGAAATATAGATAATAAATATTCCAGATATTTCAATAAATATTAATTATCAGTTACTATAAGAATTGCTGTAAGTACAATATAATATAATAAATAATAATAATGTTTCACCACTTGAGGATCTTCCAGCTTTGAAAGGACACTCAGACTTTGATGTATGTAATTGGACTATGCAGCACTGCAAAAGTTCTTCAAATATTCTATGAGTTATTCATACTTTCATTTTCTATAAGCTTAATAATCTGTATCTGTGTTGAATAATTCCATGCTGAATAATTCTGAATCTGTATTCACTATTTTTTAGGGTTCTATAGATTCTAAAGCTCATTTTCACTTGGTGTTTCGTATACATTGAGCAGTTGCCACAAAAGCAGTGGTGATTTGAAGGACTGTAGTCAATAAAGGTGGAGAAGGCAATGGCACCCTGCTCCAGTACTCTTGCCTGGAGGACACTATAATGACCAATAGACTCAGGTAATGGTGCATGTTCATTTTTATACAGAGAGAGCATATAGCTTACCCTCAAGCCCCCACCAAGAATGCTCTGCTGCCGAGAGAACACTCCCTCCAGTAGGAACCTGTCTTTCTCCTGGAGGCTTTCAATGCTCTTATTCTCAGAAAGGGCCTTTCCTCTTTTGGCTTTTGTCCCAGGTTTTCTGAGCCCTAGTCCTGCTCCCCTGCTGCAAGAAACCATCCTCAGAATGCTCTTGAGTGTGAGACTAGGTGAAACGATGATCAGTGTCCTGATGACATCATATTCTAGCCCAGGTGAACCGGAAGCATCCTTTATTCCTCCTGGAAACATTGTGAAATATTTACCTTATTGACGTCTGCATAAGCAAGTGATCCAGAAATATGAATATATATTTTCCAAAGAAAATCTTGTAGTGTATGTTGACAAAAACACTAGCTGCTTGCAAAGTAGAAGTACTCTCTTATTACGTAAAGTGGTTTAAACCTTTTCCCAGCCTTATTCCTCAGCATTTAAAGAAGTCACTGCTTGAATTTGTAACTTTTTAAAGCTACACTGTTAATGCCTCTCATACAGGAGAGACTACATGTTTTAAAGCTCTGCTTAGACAAAAGTCTCCCCAGATATAATAGAATTCATTTAACCTATAATTATATACAAAAGATGGGCTTCCCAGGTGGCATTAGTGGTAAAGAACCCAAGTTCCAATGCAGGTAGATGTAAGAGACAAAGGTTTGATCTCTGGGTCAGAAAGATCTCATGGAGGAGAGCATGGCAACCTATTCCAGTACTCTTTCTGGAAGAATCCCATGGACAGAGGAGCCTGGCGGACTATAGTCCTGCTGCTGCTGCTGCTGCTAAGTGGCTTCAGTTGTGTCTGACTCTATGCGACCCCATCGACGGCAGCCCACCAGGCTTCCCTGTCCCTGGGATTCTCCAGGTAAGAACACTGGAGTGGGTTGCCATTTCCTTCTCCAATGCATGAAAGTGAAAAGTGAAAGTGAAGTTGCTCAGTCGTGTCTGACTCTTAGTGACCCCATGGACTGCAGCCTACCAGGCTTCTCTGTCCATGGGATTTTCCAGGCAAGAGTACTGGAGTGGGTTAGTCTATAAGGTCTCAAAGAGTTGGACACGACTGAAGCAACTTAGCACACACATGCACATACACCAAAGATATTTGATCAACTTAACAAGAGCGACAGAAACATAGATAGTTCTATATAGTTTGCTTTTCATAATTGTTCCTCATTTAAGGTCTCAGTTGCCCTTCTCAAAGTAAACAGACTAGTGCATTCTCTATATGAAGACACTGAAATCCCAAGAGCTCAAACAACTTGCCCAAAGTAACTGATTACTGAGTGTGGCCAAATACACCTAGACTAAAATGTGAGGGATAGAGAGGTGGAAAGTTTGGCTGTGTTGTAACCTGTGTCTTCAAGAGAGCTCTACAACCTGACACATTCTCCTTTGCAACAGAACAAGTTAAAACTGTGCCCTACATAATACAGAACTATTATTTACATAGAGCTGTTTTCAAGTAATTCCAACAATGTCAGGACATTTGTCAAGCTCAGTGTTTTGCTCCCTACGGGAAGTGGGACCCTCCAAGCTCTTTGGTGTACACCCTAGCGCCAGAATAAGGTATTATGCCTCTGGCTCCCAAGATGTCACTGCTATTAACTAAGCCCACCTAAGGAGACTTTTGAATGAAAGTGGGAAGAAGACTGATATGGGAAAAAAGGCACATATCTTTGTGTCTCTATCTCATTCTGTCGATTGAGACCAGGGCACACAGTTTTGCCTGAAAGAATTATCATATTCTGAAAGACAATTGTCAGAGTATTTTTCATAGAAATGGAACCTTTCATAGTGAGATCTTACATTGAGCACCTCTTTTATTAACAAACAAATGCTGAGCTTCCCTGAATGAAGACTCCCTCTTGCTTTAGTGCCTCTTGAGTTATCCCCTAAAAACCCTAGAGAACCTAGTTTGAATATAATTCTCCTAAGTGACTGAATTAGAAACACACATCCTTAAGCAGAGGCCTCTTCCTGTTTGTTTCTGTGAGTTGATTGAATCGTCCTTATTTCATTCATTTCCTTCCAGATATTTCTCCCCATGAGTTCAACCTAAAACTTTCTTTTATGATTTGATTAAATGCTTCCTCATAACATTGATAAGATTCTCTAGCGACTTCTTTTTACCTTCATCTAGTTTATCCTCTAAGAACACCCTTCCTGTTCAATAAGCATGTATTGAGGGATTTCCCTCATGGTCCAGTGGTTAAGACTCCATGCTTCCAATGCAGGTTCAGTATCTGGTTGGGGAAATAGATCCTACTTGCCACAACTAAAGATCCCACATGCCACAGTTAAGACCTGGTGTAGCCAAATAAATAAAAATATTTTTAAAAATTAAAAAAAATAGCAATATCATTAAAAATAATAATTATGTATTGAGTAACCTTTATATGCCAGCCAGGTACTGAGAAATTTCTGAGGATTTGTATTTGGAAGTCAGAAGATCCAATTCTATTCAAAGGAATTCTGCCTTTCTTTATTCCCTACTCAGCAGACCTCAACATTTTTGGAGATACTTAACCAAAAATTGAAAAAAATCAAGTAGATAGGAAGAATTGCTTCTTCCATGGGAGTCTTTGGGGTAAAAATGCAATTAAGATAAGTGGGAAGTCACATACAATTACATTCGGGGAAATATAAGCAGACTTGGTAAAACAGTTGTTGCCTTTCCTTGTATTGAGTAACATAATACATTATTTGAATAGTTCTATTATCTATTCTTAACTGAAACATATAGTGCCTGTCCTATTTCTTCAAAAAGCTTGTTAATATGCAATCACCTAGTACAACTGCTAAGTTTTTAAAGGTCACCCATGTTTTATTCATAAAGAGTGGTTTTCTGGAGGGGAAGAAGGTTACAATGTCATGTAATACCATATTCTGATGGAGGCTTTGCTTTCCAAGATATGTTCTAATGGATTGGATGGAGAAAGAGTGAAATTTTAAGGAGAAGAAAGTGAATTGTTTCATAGATATCAATAAAACTTCATGTAGAATCGAGAAGACTTTCAAATAGGGGAGACAGATTTACACTATGTTAAAACTCTTTTGAGTAAGTTTGGCATCCTGTGCTACTTATGTTCACAAGCATTCAGTTCCCATAAGGCCAGAGACATGAGAACAAAAGTCTCCCAGCCCCCTGGAAGCAAGGTGGCCATGTGGTTAGTTCAATCCAGTGAAATGTGAGTAGAAATGGGTGCCACTTGTAAACTACAGCATTTAATTAATGCTGCTTGAACTACTGGCTGGCTTCCTCTTCTTCTATCACGGTCACTTGGAAGGACATGTTTTAAATGCATAGATTAGTATCCGGGTAGATGGGTTACTATGATCAGGGTTTATCACCTTTTTATAGATGTTAATCAAATTTTTTAAGGTCACAAAAACTTCTTAGGGACAGAGAATTAAAAAAAAATAAAAATTTGGATATTCATCTCCTAGGCCAAAGCTCTGTATATAGCTGATAGTCTGTATTTTAAGAGGAAGTAGTAGTAGCTGGACCCACTCCAGTGTTCCTGCCTAGAGAATCCCAGGGACGGGGAAGCCTGGTGGGCTGCCATCTATGGGGTCGCACAGAGTCAGACATGACTGAAGCGACTTAGCAGCAACAGCAGTAGTAGCTGGTATTCCAGTCCTTGGAAATATTTTCTCTCTACCACTTTACTCTGCACTTCAAGTAAAAGGCAACAAAATTAGCATCTCTTCCCTTTAAATTCAACCATAAAATCACAACATCACTCTCTACTTTTAAAGACCCTGCCTTAATCCTTATCATACCAGCCACAGTGTAAAGTACGTTTCTTTGTATTGAGTTCAGTTCTGTTGCTCATTCGTGTCTGACTCTTTGAGACCCCATGGACTGTAGCACGTCAGGCCTCGATATCCATCACCAACTCCTGGAGTTTACCCAAACCAATGTCCATTGAGTCAGTGATGCCATTCAACCATCACATCCTTTGTCATCCCCTTCTCATCCGGCCTTCAGTCTTTCCCAGCATCAGGGTCTTTTCAAATGAGACAGTTCTTCACATCAGGTGGCCAAAGTATTGGAGTTTCAGCTTCAATATCAGTCCTTCCAATGAACACCCAGGACTGATCTCCTTTAGAATGCACTGGTTGGATCTCCTTGCAGTCCAAGGGACTCTCAAGAGTCTTCTCCAACACCACAGTTCAAAAGCATCAATTCTTCGGCGCTCAGCTTTCTTCACAGTCCAACTCTCACATCCATACATGACCACAGGAAAAACCATAGCCTTGACTAGATGGAACATTGTTGTCAAAGTACTGTCTATTCTTTTTAATACACTGTCTAGTTGGTCATAACTTTCCTTCCAAGGAGTAAGCGTCTTTTAATTTCATGGCTGCAGTCACCATCTGCAGTGATTTTGGAGCCCAGAAAAATAAAGTCATTCACTGTTTCCACTGTTTCCTCATCTATTTCCCATGAAGTGATGGGACCAGATGCCATGATCTTCATTTTCTGAATGTTGAGCTTTAAGTCAACTTTTTCACTCTCCTCTTTCAGTTTCATCAAGAGGCTTTTTAGTTCTTCTTCACTTTCTGCCATAAGAATGGTGCCATCTGCATATCTGAGGTTATTGATATTTATTCCAGCAATCTTGATTCCAGCTTGTACTTCATCCAGCCCAGTGTTTCTCATGATGTACTCTGCCTATAAGGTAAATAAGCAGGGTGAAAATATACCCCCTTGATGTACTGCTTTTCCTGTTTGGAACCAGTCTCTTGTTCCATGTCCAGTTATAATTGTTGCTTCCTGACCTGCATACAGATTTCTCAAGAGGCAGGTCAGGTGGTCTGGTATTCCCATCTCTTTGAGAATTTTCCACAGTTTATTGTGATCCACGCAGTCAAAGGCTTTGACATAGTCACTAAAGCAGAAATAGATGCTTTTCTGGAACTCTGTTGCTTTTTCAATGATCCAGCAGATGTTGGCAATTTGATCTCTGGTTCCTCTGCCTTTTCTAAATCGAGCTTGAACATCTGGAGGTTCTCAGTTCGTATTGCTGGAGCCCAGATTGGAGAAGTTTGAGCATCACTTTACTAGCGTGTGAGATGAGTGCAAGTGAGATTGTGCGGTAATTTGAGCATTCTTTGGCATTGCATTTCTTTGGGATTGGAACTAAATACCTATCTAGTCCTGTGGCCACTGCCGAGTTTTCCAAATTTGCTGGCATATTGAGTGCAGCACTTTCACAGCATCATCTTTTAGGATTTGAAATAGATCAACTGGAATTCCATCAACTCCACTTGTTTTGTTCATAGTGATGCTTTCTAAGGCCTACTTGACTTCACATTCCAGGATGTCTGGCTCTAGGTGAGTGATCACACCATCGTGATTATCTGTGTCATGAAGATCTTTTTTGTATAACTCTTCTGTGTATTCTTGCCACCTCTTCTTAATACCTTCTATTTCTGTTAGGTACATACCATTTCCGTCCTTGAGCTCATCTTTGCATGAAATGTTCCCTTGGTATCTCTAATTTTCTTGAAGAGATCTCTAGTCTTTCCTATTCTATTGTGTTCCTCTATTTCTTTGCACTGATCACTGAGGAAGGCTTTCTTATCTCTCCTTGCTATTCTTTGGAACTCTACATTCAAATGGCTATATCTTTCCTTTTCTCCTTTGCCTTTCACTTCTTTTCTATTCACAGCTGTTTGTAAGGCCTCCTCAGACAGCCATTTTGCTTTTTTGCATTTCTTTTTCTTGGGGATGTTCTTGATCCTTGTCTCCCATACAGTGTCACAAACCTCCTTCCATACTTCATTAGGCACTCTGTCTATCAGATCTAGTCCCTTAAATCTATGTGTCACTTCTACTGTATAGTCATAAAGGATATGATTCCCTACTTTCTTCAATTTCAGTATGAATTTGGCAATAAAAATTTCATGATCTGATCCACAGTCAGCTCTCAGTCTTGTTTTGTTGACTGTATGAAGCTTGTCCATCTTTGGCTGCAAAGAATATAATCAATCTGATTTTGGTTTTGGCCATCTGGTGATGTCCATGTGTGGAGTCTTGTGTTGTTGGAAGAGGGTGTTTGCTATGACCAGTGCATTCTCTTGGCAAAACTCTACTAGCCTTTTCCCTGCTTCATTTCGTACTCCAAGGCCTAATTTCCCTGTTACTCCAGGTGTTTCTTGACTTCCTACTTTTCCATTCCAGTCCCCTATAATGAAAAAGGACATCTTTTTGAGGTGTTAGTTAGGTCTGGTACATCTTCACAGAACTGTTCAACTTCATCTTCTTCAGAATTACTGGTCAGGACATAGACTTGGATTACTGTGATATGGAATGGTTTGCCTTAGAAACGAACAGAGATCATTCTGCCATTTTTGAGATTGCATCCAAGTACTGCATTTTGGACTCTTTTGTTGACTATGATGGCTACTCCATTTCTTCTAAGGGATTCTTGCTCACAGTAATAAATATAATGATCATCTGAGTTAAATTCACCCATTTCAGTCCATTTTAGTTCGCTGATTTCTGAAATGTCAATGTTCACTCTTGCCATCTCCTGTTTGTAATAGTGCTCAATATTATTAGTGTATTAGTATTATTATTTTAATGTATTAGTGTATTAGTATTATGAATTAGTGCCTTGTATTACTGCTCAATAAATCTTTGACTTTCAGTAAATGAAAATTTAAGTTCTGTTTTTCCACCTTCATTAATTTTCACTGTCTTTCTAACCATAAAAATTAAAAGCTGCAAGGTCATCTTTGATTTCTCCCTCTTCCTCAAGACCAGAAGCCAAATGACTACCAAGAACTTTGTGATAATTGGTCATACTATTAAATATATATAAATGGCTGTTGGCTTATATGTATATATATATACATATATGTATATATATACATATTCAACAGTTTGAACTCAACAGTTTTAGAATTCATCCATAACTTATACAGAGAAATAGAGATTTATAGATTATAAAAAAAAAGCATTCATTAAGAAACTTGAGCCAATATGAGTCACCATAGATGCTGAGAAATGTAAGTTTATGGTAACATGGAGAAATGGACACAGTTCAGATTAAAAAAAAAACTAGTAAATAAATATTAGTAGTGCTAAATAAGAAAGATAAAGCTGTATCAAAGTTTAGAAAATATGTCAAATATTAGTAAGAAAATCACTGAAAGCTGAAATGCCTACGTGTGTGTTTGTTTGTATTCCTTAAATCAGCTTAAAAACAAGCCAAGCAGTTTTGGTAAGTTTTTTTTTTTTTTAATCTATCTATATTTCCTTTTGAATTGAAGTCACATGTTCTCCCAGTTTGTATTTAAACAGACCAGTTGTGTTGTCTTGAAAATGATTCCTCCCACACTGCCTTCCTTCTCACTCATCTAAAATAGAGCCCCAATATTATATCAAAGAAGGAAAGTCCCCCTCATAGCTTAACAATGCATTGTTTCCCCGTCTATTTGCCATGAAGGAATGGGACTGGATGCCATGAATTTAGTTTTTTGAATGCTGAGTTTTAAGCCAGCTTTTTCACTTTCCTCTTACACCTTCATCAAGAGGCTCTTTATTTCTTCTTTGCTTTCTGCGATTATGGTGGTGTCATCCACATATCTGAAGTTATTGATATTTCCCTGATAATATTGATCCCAGCTTGTGCATCAGCCCGATATTTCATATGATGTACTCTGCCTATAAGTTAAATAAGCAGGGTTACCATATACAACGTTGATGTACTCCTTTCCCAATATGGAGCCAGTCCTTTGTTCCATGCCCAGTTCTAACTGTTGCTTCTAGACATGCATGCAGGTTTCTCAGGAAGCGGGTAAGGTGGTCTAGTATTCCCATTTAAAAAAAAACTTTTCACATTTTGCTGTGATCCACACAGTCAAAGGCTTTAGTTTAGTCAATGAAGCAGAAGTAGATGTTTCTCTGGAATTCTCTTACTTTTTCAATGATCTGACGGAGGTTGGCAATTTGTTCTCTGTTTCCTCTGCCTTTTCTAAATCCAGCTTGAACATTTGGAAGTTCTTAATTCACATACTGTTAGAAGCCTGGCTTGGAGAATTTTGAGCATTATTTTGCTAGGATGTGAGATGAGTGCAATTGTGCGGTAGTTTGAGTATTCTTTGGCATTGTCTTTCTTTGAGATTGGAATGAAAACTGACCTTTTCCATTCCTGTGGCCACTGCTAACTTTTCCAAATTTGCATATTTTGCAATTTTCCAAATTTGGCATATTGAGTGCAGCACTTTCACAGCATCATCTTTTAGGATTTGAAATAGCTCAACTGGAATTCCATCACCTCCACTAGCTTTGTTCGTAGTGATGCTTTCTAAGGCCCACTTGACTTCACATTCCAGAATATCTGGCTCTAGGTGAGGGATCACACCATCATGATTATCTGGGTTGTGAAGATCTTTTTTGTATAGCTCTTCTGTGTATTCTTGCCATCTCTTCTTAATATCTTCTGCTTGGTCCATACCATGTCTGTCCTTTACTGTGCCCATCTTTGCATGAAATGTTTCCTAGATATCTCTAATTTTCTTGAAGAGATGTCTAGTCATTGTTTTTTCCCTCTATTTTTTTACACTGAGCATGGAGTAAGGCTTTCTTATCTCTCCTTGCTATTCTTTGGAACTCTGTATTCAGATGGGTGTATCTTTCCTTTTCTCTTTTGCCTTTAGCTTCTCTTCTTTTCTCAGCTATTTATAAGGCCTCCTCAGACAACCATTTGGCCTTTTTGCATTTCTTTTTCTTGGTGATGGTTTGATTACTGCCTCCTGTACAATGTCACAAACCTCCGTCCATAGTCCTTCAGGCACTCTGTCTATCCGATCTAATCCCTGGAATCTATTTGTCACTTCCACTGTATAATCATAAGAGATTGGATTTAGGTCATACCTGAATTGCCTAGTGGTTTTCCCCACTTTCTTCAATTTAAGTCTGAATTTGGCAATAAGGATTTCATGATCTGAGCCATAGTCAGATCCTGGTCTTGCTTTTGCTGACTGTATAGAGCTTCCCCATTTTCAGCTGCAAAGAATATAATCAATCTGATTTCAGTATTGACCATCTGGTGTTGTCCATGTGTAGAGTCATCACTTGTGTTGCTGAAAGGAGGTGTTTGCTATGAACACTGCATTCTCTTGGCAATACTCTGTTAGCCTATACCCTGCTTCATTTTGTATTCCAAGGTCAAACTTGCTTATTAGTCCAGGTGTTTCTTGATTTTCTACTTTTGCATTTCATTTCCCTATGATGAAAAGGACATGTTTTTTGGATGCTAATTCTAGAAGGTCTTGTAGATCTTCATAGAACCATTCAACTTTGGCTCCTTCAGCATTACTGGTCAGGGAATAGACTTGGATTACTGTGATATGGAATGATTTGTCTTGGAAATGAACAGAGATCATTCTGTAATTTTTGAGATTGCATCCAAGTACTGCATTTTGGACTCTTTTGTTGACTACGATGGCTACTCCATTTGTTCTAAGGGATTCTTGCCCGCAGTAATAGATATAATAGTCATCTGCATTAAATTCACCCATTCCAGTCCATTTTAGTTCACTGATTCCTAAAATGTCAACATTCACTCTTGCCATCTCCTGTTTGGCCATGTCCAATTTACCTTGATTCATGGACCTGACATTCCAGGTTCCTATGCAATATTGTTCTTTGCAGCATCAGAGTTTACCTCCACCACTAGGCTCAACCACAACTGGGCGTTGCTTCCACTTTGGCTCAACCTCTTTCATTCTTTTTGGAGTTATTTGTCCACTCTTCTCTAGTAGCATTTTAGGCATCTGCTGACCTGGGTAGTTCATCTTTCTGGGTTGCATCTTTTTGCTTTTATTATAGTAACTGATTTAATTATATTACTTAGATTTAGGAGATTATATATAGTATATATTGAATAAATAAATTATATGTATATTATAATTCATACAATGTCCTAAACCTCAAAATTCTACTTTGATAGCTTCTCTGATCACAAAATTCTTGATAAGTTTTGTAAGGCTGACCTTACTCTCTTCTTGTTTTGCTAGTGCTGGCTAAGCATACTCTTTTGCCAACTTTGCCTACAAATATGTATTTGTTTCCATTCTTCATAAGAAAAACCTGAAACAATTTTTCCTGACAATTTATTATGCCTTCCAACTACAATTTGAGTCATCTTTACCTTGCATATTCTTCAAATGTAGTCTATAAATAGCAACCCCATTTCTTCACCAAACATTCAAGCAAATTCACTATTTTAAAGCAAATTCAATCCTTTACAACACCCCACCATATAGGATTTCCAGATAAAATATAGGCCATCCAGTTGAATATGAATTTCAGATAAATGACAAATATATTTTAAGCGTAACTACATGCCAAATGTTTGCTAAATCTGGTAACCCTTCCAACTCACACTTTAAAGTATCTGTTACAAGTCCTTCTGATTATCCCATGCAATGACATAACCAGACAAGGACCTTCAGGACCATGAACATGACAGAGAAACTGAACCCGTATTTGCTTCACTGAGTGACTTTGGAGATAACCTATGTTTCTAAGCACACTGGTAGAGTGTCTTCTATATATGTGCTCAATAAATGTTCAGCATTAGGTTGGGGCTAATGGCACCCCACTCCAGTACTCTTGCCTGGAAAATCCCATGGACGGAGGAGCCTGGTGGGCTGCAGTCCATGGGGTTGCTAAGAGTCAGACACGACTGAGGGACTTCACTTTCACTTTTCACTTTCATGCATTGGAGAAGGAAATGGCAACCCACTCCAGTGCTATTGCCTGGAAAATCCCAGGGATGGTGGAGCCTGATGGGCTGCCTGCCGTCTACGGGGTCGCACACAGTAGGACACGACTGAAGTGACTTAGCAGCAGCAGAGCACAGCAAAATAAACAAAGTAGTATTTTGGACTATGAAAATATTTATCTTTTTTTTCAAGCACTGGGTACTTATTTTTCTCAAGGAAATCTTAATAGAGTACACTACATCCAACACAGTAAGTCCCATACATATGAACCTTGATGCTTCAAACTTTCAAAGATGCAAATGTGTGTTTGCATGTCCAATTACATAAATTAGTTCCCATGTCTGGGGTATGTTGTCATGTGGGTACTCCTCTACAAGTGCTCATGTACTTTACTGTACAGTACTGTATATACAGTACAGTATTACAGTATCCTAATTTCAAGCCCAGGATGTCCAGAAGCAAGTGTAATAGCAGTGGTGATATAGCTGGCACAGTACTAGCTACACATCATTGGATCATTTTTCAAGATGAAGATGATAGGTAGAATTGAATCCAGCAAGGAGTCAGAACCTGCGCCATCAACGTCAGGACTGAGTGAAAGTTCAGCTTCCCTTCTATCTGCTATTGCTGAGGGCCCTTCAACTCTACCATCTCCTCCCTTCCTCTCTCTCCTCCAGTCAGTAACTCTTCTTGTTCTTCTTGCAGCCCCTGTATGCCAGCGGTCACTGTGTACTACTATACTATACAAGGCACTTTACTGTAAGATTAAAGTGTGTTCTTTATTTTTGTTGGACTTATGAATGAACTGAACTTACAAACATGCTCTTGAATGGAACTCGTTTGTATGGAGGGAACTTATACATAAAACCAGAACTGCTGTGATGGAGAGCACAGGACTTCACTTCACTGAAGACTGTGACAGTCTTCAATGTCCTACAGGAATATCTTTGTCTCCAACTCACATAGCATAAACCCACTGCTGAAATCCACCATCTCCAGCATAATGCTAATAACATAAAAGACTGAAGAGAAGAGGGAAGAGTCACGTTTCAGATGTTTGGGCCTCTTTTGCCATTTTATGAGTTAAATGGTGGTTTAGTCGCTAAGTTGTGTCCAACTTTTACAGTCCCATGGACTGTAGCCCACCAGGCTCATCTGTCCATGGGATTTTCCAGGCAGGAATACTGGAGTGGTTTGACGTTTCCTTCTCCAGGGAATCTTCTCGACCCAGGGATTGAACCTGAATCTCCTGCTCTGCAGGCAGGTTCTTTACTGACTGAACTACCAGAAAAGCCTGATTATGAGTTAAAGGCTGACCTAATTTACTTCAGGATGAAGGTAAAAGAGGAGGATGAAAAAGCTGGCTTAAAACTCAACATTCAAAAAACTAAGATCCTGGCTTTCAGTACCATCCCTTCATGACAAATAAATAGGGAAACAGTGGAAACAGTGACAGACTTTATTTTCTTGGGCTCCAAAATCACTGCAGGTGGTGATTGCAGCAATGAAATTAAAGGACACTTGCTCCTTGGAAGAAAAGCTATTACAAACCTAGACAATGTATTAAAAAACAGAGATATCACTTTGCTGACAAAGGTCCAGATAGTCAAAACTATGGTTTTTCCAGTATTCATATATGGATTTGAGAGTTGGACAATAAAGAAGGCTGAGACCAAAGAATTAATGCTTTCGAACTGTGGTACTGGAGAAGATTCTTGAGTCCTTTGGACTTCAAGGAGATCAAATCAGTCAATCCAAAAGGAAATTAACCCTGAATATTCATTGAAAGGACTGATGCTGAAGCCAAAGCTCCTATACTTTGGCCACCTAATGGGAAGAATCAGCTTATTGGAAAAGACCCTGAAGCTGGGAAAGATTGAGGGCAGGTGGAGAAGGGAGCTACAGCAGATGAGATGGTTGGAAGGCATCATTGACTCAATGGACATGAGTTTGAGCAGGCTCCGGGGGATGGTGAAGGACAGAGAAGCCTGGCGTGCTGCAGTCCATGGGGTCACAAAGAGTTGCACAGGACAATAGCAACAACAAGGAAAGTCATCTAAAGACAAGTTTCTTTTTCTTTTTTCTCCTTTCCTATTTGGCAATCTACGAAATTCATTTGACTGTTCAATAATATGCTATGCAGAAAATATTCATGGCCTGGATTTGGTAAAAGAGTCCATCTGAGGGCATCCTTGGAAAACAAATAATATCTGTTGGCAGAGACTATACCAGTGTAAAAATATCTTAACGTGGTTGGCCAGGTGCATAAATTCCCTGAAGGTATGTATCTGAAGGGTATGCTATTTTAAGAAAGAAGGCAGCTAATGGGCCACTGGGAGAGATATTTTGTTTTGGCCAGGCTTCACTGGGGACACTTTTTCAACCTCACTTGGATAAAGGCAAAGCTAAAAGCCACTTACTCAATGATCTGCCTGTGTTTGTGTTGGTGTTTTATTATTACCACTTTATTCAAGCCTGAGAAACGTGACTCTGAATCATAAGTGAGTGAAGCCAGTCTCTACCTTTTAAAAAGTACCAAGGGCTTTGGAGTTATTCAACCAATGAAGAAACAGTTTGTTCCAGGGTTTAGACTCCAAGTGCAATGTACGTACTAAATAAATCTCAGTATAAATAAGGTCCTAAATCCACGCATTCATTAGGACTGTTTACCAATGGTGACATTTCTTCAGCTTTTCTTGGAATTTTTATTCCCTCTTTCAGTTTAGATGTTGACACCAGGAGAAAAAACAGAGTCTGGAGTCTCTACTCTTTCCAGCAGCCTCTTTTTACACCAGTGGGATTTGACAAGTCTCAGGAATCTGTGAGTCACAACAAAGAGATTGAGGAGGGTGAAATGGAGAAGTTTGGGGAGGAACTGTTTTAGTGCACCTTATGTCTATTTGTCACATGGCAGCATCACCACTTTGCCTACAGATAAACTTCAGCCACCTAAGTTGGAAAGAGCATCTTTCCTCATTCAGCTCCATTCTCGTCTCATTATTTTACACCTGTCAAAAGTACATCTATTTTACTGAAAACTCAGTAAGTCAGTGCCAGAGCATTCCTTTCATTTTTACAAATGGAATCATACATCAACTTTCAATTACCAGGGAAATCTGGTAGAAGAGAAGAATTCACAGATTAATCTTGAATCATTATTTAGCCGTGGTTTCAGGCTTCCCTCTTCAGAATGATTACCAGTGAGCAGCTAGGAGTCTAAAACGTGGCCGAACTGTGCAATAATAGTATTAATATTAATAACATAACTTTACAGTTTTCCAAGGGTTCTCACATTCATCATTTCATGTGGTTTTCATAAACTGTGGTGGAGACAGAAAGTGTGTGCTTTTCTTCCTCTTTAAAGATGAGGAAACAGAGAATGAAATTTAGATCACGTGTACATATACTTCTTGGCTAGTTGATTAGTTAGTGGCTCTGATTTTCTCTACTATATGTGATTTGAGAAGCAAAGTCTTAACAATTATAATATTAACATGTTATATGTACCTCTCTATTTGATGAGCTGACAATGAGTTAATGAAGGATATAACTGAGAATATAAAGAGAGCTAACCTAATTTTTACAGGGTGTCTTTAATTTCCCTAGGATTCCTTCCCATGATCTTGGGAATTCAATTTTGTACATTTCCTGCTCATCACCTGAATTTCCAAAGCCCATTTTTCTCTTCCTCTATCACATTGTATGTGATTAACTTGTTCTAATTAGCAGGTTGAACCTCTAGAACCGTAAGCCAAGTTTGATATTGTAAATGGGCTGAAATACAAGACATCATTTCCTATACAAAATGGGATAGCAAAGCTATTGTTTGAATGAACGTTTCCTATGGAACTTGTGTATTGTTCTAGTTTGTGCTGTAAATTTTATAATCTAGAGTCAAGCATATGATCTAGGGATTGAAAAGTTTTTCAGAGGATCAAGTATCCTGCCTGAGGTCTTTTCACTTCTTTTTAACAGGTATAAATAAAGGAAGACATTTTTGAGGCATGAAACACTGTCTCTAATGCTCATTTATCCTCTTATCATCTCTTTCATTTCTTCCTGCTCAGGATTCCAAAAAAACAACCTCTATTCCTGGAGTTGGCAGAAGATGAGAAGCAGAGAAAAATGAAATGGAAAGATTGGTCAGACGGTACTTGTCTTTATTATATTATTTTTTCCTAAAACTAATTATGTTGGCTTGAGAAGGAAAAGAAAAGCTAATCAAACCCTCTGTGAATCTTTACTCAGTGTCAAGCTTTGCTTAGAGCCAAAATATAAGGCAGGGCTTAAATGAAAACCCTATTAGTTTTCTTTCTGTTAGTTACAAGTTCAAACCTTATTATGTGGTCATTTTTCTAGTAGATTATTTCCATGGAATTCATTCCCATTTTCAAATAAACATAAATATTCTGATTTAGAAGCAATAAGTTTGATCTTTGCTTTTAAAATAGAACTATATTTTAATTTGAAGGAACATGGAAATTGACATCATCAAAAATGTGAACAGACTCTCCAATTTATACCTTTATCATTTATACAAGTGGCCAATAAATACATGAAAAGATGCTTAACTTCATTAGTGATTAAGCTAATGCAAATCTAAACAACAATGAGATTCTACTTCACACCTAGACCCGGGTTCAATTCCTGGGTTGGGAAGATCTCCTGGAGAAGGAAATGGCAACCCAATCCAGTATTCTTGCCTGGAAAATCCCATGGATAGAGGAGCCTGGTAGGCTACAGTCCATGGGGTCGCAAAGATCACACCTACTGGGATGGTATAATCAAAAAGTCAGAGAGTAACAAGTGTTGTTCTTGTGGAAAGGATGTGGAAAAATTAGAACATACACATATTCCTGATGGGAATGTAAAATGGTGCCCTGAATTTGGAAAACAGCCTGGCAGTGCCTTAAAATATTAAAAATGAGTTTCCTTTGACCCGGTAATCTACAGCTAGGTACATACTCGAGAAAAATGAAAACATATATCCACATGAGCACTTGTATGTGAATGGTCATAGGAGAATAATTTCTAATAACCAAAAGGTAGAAACAACAGAGGAGTCCCTCAGTTGACCACTAGACAAATGAATACCACTGTGTCTAAGCAGTGAAATATTACTTGACCATAAAGAAGAAATGAAGTACTGATACATGCTACAACATGGATGAAATGTGGAAATGTTATGTTAGAGTTCACAATGTCTACTACAATAATGTTCTGGGCTAAAATACTCATTGAATTTGTACTATGACTGCTGTAGAAAGTTATGTCACTGAAGCACTTTGTGAAAAGAGGGGACAATAATTTAATCAGCATCAGAAAACCTGACTGTGCTTGGCTTTGAGAAGTCATGCAAGGTAACTTGTTGAACTTTGTTTTTGCCATAATTTATCAAACTTATTTGATTTTGAAATTGATGTATCATCCTTTAAAACTGATGCTTCCTGGGACTTCCCTAGCGGTGCAGTGGTTAAGAATCTGCCTGCCAATGCAGGGGACATGGGTTCGATCCCTGGTCTGGGAGGATTCCACTTGCCCCCGGGAGCCCAAGTGCTGCAAGTACTGAAGCCCATGCACTTAGAGACTGTGCTCGGTGACAAGAGAAGCCATTGCAGTGAGAAGCTTGTGCACGGCCGCCTGCGAGGAGCCCTCACCTGCCTCAACTAGAGAAAGCCCGTGCAGCAACCCGGTGCAGCCAAAAATGCATTTTAGATAAACAAATAAATAGTAAAAGGAATGCTTCCTGGAAAACACTATATGCAGAGAACTCGGAGTCATTGCACAACAATTTCCCATCTAGAACAGACTAAGAATAGTTCCTAAGGAAGAATCTGGTTCCTTTGTGTTGAGGTGGGGAAGATATCTGCCATATGACAAAAGGACTTTCATATCATGCTGCTCCAAATCAGTTGTCACGGCATTGTAAAGCTCTTCATTAGCTCCATGTATATCTGCACCCCAGATTTTTACTGAGGATGCTTACCTTTTAAGCTCTCTACTCTTTCATCCATACCAGATACTTGAATGTGAGATGCAGTACTCTGAAGGCACGTGGGTAGCACAGATCAAAGACCACAGTTCTCTGTGTCAGAAATGGGCGCATGTATGCCCCACCCTTTGGATTTTACTCACCACCACCTCCCCCACCCACCAGACTGATCACCTCTGTAGTTTGATTTGAATGTCAATTTTCTAAATTCTACTCTATGTAAATGAAAGATCACAATAGAACTACATTTCCCCCCCACCCCCCACAACATTTTACCTCTTCGTAGACTTCCTTTTCCTGTATTTTACATGGGTGCTAGGTCACTGGTCTACTTTGCAGACTATAAGAAGTACTGTCACATCCAACTAAATATTTTGAATTATGGGATGGATGCTGGCAAGCTTCCCATTCATCAAACAATACAGGGTTCTCTAAAATGAGAATCCCTAGGCAAGATTTCCCTCTCATCACAATATCTGGAAAATCTGTCTTCTTTGGGTATCACATATGGTCTAACTGAAAGCACTTTCTTCTTTGCTTTGATCCCTGGGAAGTATACTTGAAGGCAAAGAGTATGATATAGTTGCATCACCTCTACAACACCTTGTAGATGGTATACCTTGTTTCCTAATCTTATCTTACCCACATTTTTCCATTATCCACTTTTCTTTTAATAGGAGCCCCTGAATCATGTGTTTATCCTATATTTACACACACACACACATACACACACACACACACATATGTATACATAAATGTAGATCTGTGGACTTCCCAGATGACTCAGTGGTAAAGAATCCGTCAGCAGTGCAGGAAACAAAAGGTTTGATCCCTGGTTGGGAAGATCCCCTTGAGAAGGAAATGACAACCCACTCAAGCATTCTTTCTTGGGAAATCCCATGGACAGAGGAGTCTGGTGGGCTGTAGTCCATGGGGTTGCATAAGAATCGGGTAGGACTTAGTAACTAAAACAACACCAAATGTGTAAAATGTCTATGAACAATCATAAATCCTTTGTGAAATGTGATGGGACAGAAATAAAAACACAGTGTGTGTGACACAGTGTCCGTCTAGCACAGTGCTAGATAAATATATCCAGAATCGTACATGGGGAGACGGGATTCAAAGGAAATATCTTTCATATAAAATTCTTTGGTAGCTTTATTACTGGCATCCTTTATGTTGGAGAAGGAAATGATAACCCACTCTGGTATTCTTGCCTGGGAAATCCCAAGGACAGAGGAGCCTAGTGGGCTACAGTCCATGGAGTCACAAAGAGTAGACATGACTTAGAGATGAAACAGCATCCTTTATGTTATATCCACACAGGACAGTGTTTCTAATGCTTATGCTTTGTTATCTCTGACTTCTCAGTAACTTAGAAAAATTCCTGCTGGTTTGTAACTCTGCTCATCTGCTAATGGGTGAGCATTAGCAGGGAACATAGCTCTGAGAAGGAGTCTGAGGTTGCTCCCAGGCTCCTGAGAAAGAACAAATCTGGTTGTTGCTGTCTGCATTGCATGTAGGACATGACACATATGCACCATTTCTACCTAACAGTGCTGGCCTCAGCAAAATAATTTACTCTGCTTTGCTTCTGTTTAATCAATGGCATAGAAAAGAAACCAACAGCTTTCACTTTAGCAGAGACATTTAGCCACCAAAATGATCCTCAAATCTTCATTTGCTTCTGTGGTTGTTCCTCCAATTGGTGTCAGAACCAAAGGAGGAAAGAGTCTCCAGCTTGGCATAGCTTTAATTCTGTTAGTGTGTTAATCTTCTACTGCCCAAAAGGTTTAGAATATCACTAAAACAGTTTCCTGTTGATTCCCACAAGGATTTTTCACACAGGAAGATTGAAATATATGTAAGCATGTTTCAGAACACGCTGGTATAAAAACAGGGATTAAATTTTACTCACCACACTCCTAACTAAATTTCACAGATGTTTTATGTGAATTAAGGATTGTAAAGCACTTAGAACAAAAGAGCAAGTGCAGTGATTACCTTAAACTCAGTTTTAATGCCAGACAAGTTATTGCATCTGTTACCAAATGGAATTTCAAATTAACAAATCTCTACAACCTGTTCATACCATTAAATGGAACTCTGATATTTAAATGTCTAAATTGTAAAAATTTCAAGTGATAGGCATGAATTAATTTGTTTTGAGATTTAATACTTGTATGGAACTTCACTACTGGGAAGAAAGCCTTTATGGAAGAAAAATTATTTTCCAGAATCCCAGGCTGCTATAGGTTTTTAACAAAAATCACATGACTCCTCTAACTGATTTTAATATTTTGGTTCAGTGCCCACAGGCTAATCTACACAATGCTGTTTCACATAAAGTTATTCTATCACCACCAAGAATTCATTTACAAAACTGTCTGAAATTCTAAATCTTAAAACATACAAACATAGCTAGGTAGTAATTGTTTTCCAGGGGGTGATTGTATTTCCCCAGTTTTAGTGGTGGAGATTTAGTCAGTAAGTCCTGTGACCCTCAAGGACTGTAGCCCACCAGGATCCCCTGTTCATGCATTTTCCCAGGCGATAATACTGGAATGGGTTGCTATGCCCTCCTCTTCCCGACCCACGGATCGAACCTAGGTCTCCCACCTTGGCAGGCAGTCTCCTGCATTGCAGGTGGATTCTTTATCGATTCAGCCACCAGGGAAGCCCATTAGACTAATTAATGTATTTGAACTGGCCTTTTACCCTAACAGTTGTAGGCCAGTTCAACCTAAGAACTTAAATCTGTTTCTGCTGTTCTAAGTCCTAGTGGACATGAATTCACACCATAGAATTTAATAGAATTGGCCCAGAAATGAACTTGCAATGGATTTGACCCTCCCCATCATAGGTGGAGCCACACAGGGAGGGGAAATAGGAAGACAAACACACACACACACACACACACACACACACACAAAGCATTGTTGCTATCTGAATTTTGCGAAAAATATGAAAATTGCCACTTTAAATCTTTTTGCTTGAATTCATTGGTTACCAGGGAAAATCATATAAAATAGCATGATTGTTCATTATTCATCTCTTCATGACTTCAATAGAATAATTCCATGTATGACTCAGAAATAATCTGTTTATTTGTATCCTCATTTAAGCTCAGATCATGAACTCCTTATTGCAAAATTCAGACTTAAATTGAAGAAAGTAAGGAAACCACTAGACTATTCAGGTATTACCTAAATCAAATCCCTTAGGATTATACAGTGGAAGTGACAAATAGATTCAAGGGTTTAGATCTGATAGACAGAGTGCCTGATGAAATATGGATGGAGGTTCATGACATTGTACAGGAGGCAGGGATCAAGACCATCCCCAAGGAAGAGAAATGCAAAAAGGCAAAATGGTTGTCTGAGGAGGCCTTACAAATAGCTGTGAATCCAAGAGAAGTGAAAGGCCAAGGAGAAAAGGAAATATATACCCATTGAATGCAGAGTTCCAAAGAATAGCAAGGAGAGATAAGAAAGCTTTCCTCAGTGATCAGTGCAAAGAAACAGAGGGAAACAATAGAATGGGAAAGAGTAGAGATCTCTTCAAGAAATATAGAGATATCAAGGGAACATCTCATGAAAGATGGGCACAATAAAGGACAGAAATCACATGGACCTAACAGAAGCTGAAGATATTAAGAAGAGGTGGCATGAACACACAGAACTATACAAAAAAGATCGCCATGACTTAGATAACCACAATAGTGTGATCACTGCCCTAGAGCCAGACATCCTGGAATGCAAAGTCAAGTGGGCCTTAGGAAGCATCACTATGAACAAAGCTAGTGGAGGTGATGGAATTCCAGTTGAGCTATTTCAAATCCTAAAAGATGATGCTGTGAAAGTGCTGCACTCAATATGCCAGCAAATTTGGAAAACTCAGCAGTGTCCACAGGTCTGGAAAAGGTCAGTTTTCATTCCAATCCCAAAGAAAGGTAATGCCAAACAATGTTCAAACTACTGCATGATTACACTCAAATCACATGCTAGCAAAATAATGCTCAAAATTCTCCAAGCCTGGCTTCAATAGTACATGAACTGTGGACTTCCACATGCTCAAACTGGATTTAGAAAAGCCAGAGGAACCAGAGACCAAATTGCCAACATCTGTTGGATCATCAAAAAAGCAAGAGAATTCCAGAAAAATATCTACTTTTGCTTTATTGATTACACCAAAGCCTTTGACTCTGTGGATTACAAAAAACTGTGGAAAATTCTTAAAGTGATGGGAATACCAGACCACCTTACCTGTCTCCTGAGAAATCTGTATGCAGGTCAAGAAGCAACAGTTACAACCAGACATGGAGCAATAGACTGGTTCCAAATCGGGAAGCTTATTTAACTTCTATGCAGAGTACATCATGCAAAATGCTGGGCTTCATGAAGCTCAAGCTGGAATCAAGATTGCCAGTACAAATGTCAATAACGTCAGATATACAAATGACACCACCCTTATGCAGAAAGCGAAGAGGAAATAAAGAGCCTCCTGATGAAAGTGAAAAAAGACACTGAAAAGCTGGCTTAAAACTCAACATTCAAAAAGCTAAGATCATAGCATCTGGTCCCATCACTTCATGGCAAATAGATGGGGAAACAATGGAAACAGTGACAGACTTTATTTTCTCGGGCTCCAAAATCACTGCAGATGGTGACTGTAGCCACGAAATTAAAAGACACTTGCTTCTGGGAAGAAAAGCTATGACCAACTTAGACAGCATATTAAAAAGCATGGACATTACTTTGCCAACAAAGGTCCATCTAGTCAGTGCTGTGGTTTTTCCAGTAGTCAGGTATGGATGTGAGAGTTGGATTGTAAAGAAAGCTGAGCTCTGAAGAGTTGATGCTTTTGAACTGTGGTGTTGGAGAAGACTCTTGAGAGTCCCTTGGACTGCAAGGAGATCCAAGCAGTCCATCCTAAAGGAAAGCAGTCCTGTATATTCATTGGAAAGACTGATGCTGAAGCTGAAACTCCAATATTTTGGCCACCTGATGAGAAGAACTGACTCCTTGGAAAAGACCCTGATGCTTGGAAGAATTGAAGGCAGGAAGAGAAGGGGACAGCAGAGGATGAGATGGTTAGATGGCATCACTGACTCGATGGACATGAGTTTGAGCAAGCTCCAGGAGTTGGTGATGGACAGGGAAGCCTGGCATGCTGCATTCCATGGGGCCACAAAGAGTCAGACATGACTAAGTGACTGAACTGATACTGATACTGAATTTAGTCTTATAAAATTAGTCAAATTTTAGGCTAGTTGGGATCATCAATATTTACATGAGTTCCTCAGCAACTTCATTAAAAAAAAAAAATCCTTAAAAAAATAACATTTTCCCAAAAATACATCTTTTAAAGACATACATTTTTATTTCATGTATTAGCTATAAACTCTTAGTAAAACTATGTAAATATATATTTACATGTAAATATATGCATATTTGTGGACTTCCCAAGTGGCACTAGAGGTAAAAAACCTGCTTGCCAATGCAGGAGAGAAAAGAGAGAAGGGCTTGATCCCTGGGTCGGGAAGATTCCCTGTAAGAGGGCATGGCAACCCACTCTAGTATTCTTGCCAGGAGAATCCCATGGACAGAGGAACCTGGTGGGCTATAGCGCATAGAGTCGCAAAGAGTTAGACAGGACTGAGTGACTAAACATGCAGACATATGCATATTTCTATTATTTACACACTATGACACAGGATTACATTTCTCAGAGACATTTTTATCCAAAAATGTCATGGAGACCAGCCCTAGTGGTCAGAGCTGCCAGTTAGCCTTGGTCAGAAGGTGCTTGGAGAAATCCCTAGCCAACTGGGGACGTCAGGCTTTGGGGCAACAGATCAGCCAGCTTATGCGTTCACCAAGCTGTTTTGAATCAGAAAGCTCTGCATGACAGAGAAGTGGATGGATTTCAGGGAAGTTTTCTGTCAAGGCCGCCATGCTGGAGTGATGAAGTGCTGCTCTGGGACTTGGAGACCAAGATTGCTGTTAGTGAATATTTGTACATTTGGCAGTAAGAATACTATTTTACTGGTAATGCAATTTTCTCAATGTTTGATGGCTAAAATATACAGCACAACCTTTGCTTAAAGGTCACATATCCAAAAAAGAAAGAAAACAAGGAAAAGAAAGTAATGCAATTTTCTAAAAACAAAATATTATTTGGTTTTTAAATAAAGCAAAACTATGTGACGTTCATGCCAAGTGTGATGAAATGTTAACGAAAACACTCATTTGTCCATAGGCAAATGCAAAATTTAAGATATACTTTTGTAAGTTCCAAATGTTAAATCCATTTAAAGAGACATTAGGGGCCTCTAATTGAAAAATCTACATTTTTTTGGTAATAAGTCACTGTTTGGGATACAATGCAGTCCTTCCAGTCTGATTCTGTTCAGTTAAGCTCTGCCTAAACTATATGTTTTTGTTTTTAAGGCATTTCAGAATACACTCTTTACAGAATAAATAAGTAGATACCAAGATATACTCATGTATCATTAGTAAAATATAATTATACGTAGGAAATACCAGTTAACCTTCCTGAGTAATAACTCCTGGAATTTTCCTTGGATTTACAGCTGATGATTAAATGATTTAGGAAGGGTGAAATAGAAATTGTTAGGTGATTTTCCACATATTTAATTTTATGAAAAATCAAAGTATACACACACAGCAGTGAAATTGGGGAAATAAAGGACAACCCCACATTACATTGTAATTATCAGGTACCTGTGTATTCCATTTCTGATCTGTGGTCGAGCCTAAATAAGTTGTTTCAGTGTGCGAGCTCTTTTCTGTGATTTCTCTTAGCAACTTCCATCCCATTTTTCTCCCCCTAAGATTCAGGTGGGTATAAACAATCTTTGTGTTGCTATGATTAAGAGAATGAGAAATCATAAAGATTATATAAAGATCAATGATACAGATTCTTTTTTCTTTTAATATATTGCTAAGAAGACTTTTTGCATCAAAGGGTATGACAAGTTCATTCTGATGAGAGAATTAGAAAGTTAGACGTATTTATACCAATCACAGGAATGTGCATATCGTTAAATAGGTCATTTCCAATTTTAACAATTCCACCCCTGATTTCATTCAGCATCTTTGACACAGAAACCCAGTTTAACTCCTCCTGGGACAGGTGAAACCCTTGAGCAGCGATTCCTGCGTGGGGCGGCACGTCCCTGGGATTTCTCCTTTACTTAAGGAGAGTTTCTCCAGTGTGAGTGTTGTTCTCCGCAGACACACTGGTGGGGCACCAGGGATGGGAAAATTATTTAAAACATAAAGGGAAATTCATGAAATGTATTAACTGCTATGGATGAAGGAGACTAAAAAGATACTAATTGTTCAAAAAAAGTGAAATACAGCCCCCAGATTTGGGCTCATGTGTAGTTCATTCATCTCTAAGAACATTTAGCGTACTATCCGTAACTTTATTTTCTTTATAGATTTCATATTGCGTGTGGAAGCTCTAGGATTGCTTCGTAAAACTCTTGGGCAACCAGCATGGATGCCAATGACTGAGTTTCTTTTTATTGGAGAAAGTCAGATAGTTTCTTTTTTTAATTTTTAAATTTATTTATTATTTAAATTGGAGGGTAATTCCTTTACAATATTGTGATGGTTTCTGCCATACATCAGTATGAATGGGCCACAGGTATACATGTGTCCCCCCATACTGAACCCCCTCCCACCTCCCTCCTTCCCCTATCCTTCCAGCTTGTCCCAGAGCACCAGTTCTGGGTGCCCTGCATCATACACCAAACTGGCACTGGTTATCTATTTTACATACGGTAATGTATATGTTTCAAGGCAGATAATTTCTTATTGTTGGTTTCTGCTTTTGGAGGCAAAGATCATACACAATGTATTTCTCTTCTGCTTACCAAAGACTCCAAAACCACTTGCCAAGTTTCTCCAAGTTGCAAACTGAAATCACGTTTAACTTCTCTGCATAATTTTGGAGGGATACACACCCAAAGACTAATATATGTAACGAAAACCTTGAGAGGAATAACCATGGTTACTGATATAGAGGCTGATGGCAGAATAAATTGGGTCATTGACCTCGAACCTCTAAAGGCCTGAGGTTAGATCTGGATTAAATCACGAGTGAAATGATCACAGAGGTTTTGCTTCAAAAATTAGCACTCAGGTTGATTCACTTTGACAGGAGGGGGTGAGGATTCCAGTGAATAAATTAAATAGAATTAGATTGTTATGCCAAAGTGGGGCATCTGTTGAGGATAAAGCTTTATTCTTATCCATCTTAACCTAATGAATGCCCAAGTTGGAGTCCTTTTTTAATAATACACGGTTTAAAAATAATTTTGAGATGGCATTAAGGATATCATAATAGCACAAGAGGCTAAAAATGCACAGTGGCTGCACTAATTCAACAAAAATAGATCTTTAATTAATTACAGTTGAGTTCCAGTACTTGAAACGTAGTAGATACATCCAAGTTTCACTAAAGTATCTTTTTAAGTTTATATTCAGTCTCCTCCTTGATCAACTTCTTCCAGTATTTGTGAGTGTGTGGTACATAGTATCTCATAAGAAAGATCTATTTTAAAAAAGAAGCAAACGTACATCTAATACTAAGTACCACTTATTTAATGAATATTTTAAAAGTACTAGAATCGGTGTAACTTATTTTATATTTATCATTTCTGGTGCTTTCCAAAGTATAGCATAATTTTAAGTAGCACAAAGACAGAACAATTAATATCTTAAGACATGTACTTATAAAGTCATTAATTTTTTTCATTATTTCACTTCAAAACTTATATTTTATCTATCACATTCATTTGCTTCAGAACTTAGCTGCTTATATTGTGAGAAATCTATCTTTCAAACTTGTGTTCCAGCCAATCATTTCTCATAAGTTTCCTGTATATCTTTCTGGAGACATTTTATACAGATAAAATAAATATATGTATATATACATGAATAAATATATATGTGAGTATATAAAATGCATATATATAATTACAAGGATACAAATATGCTATACTCATTGTTTCACTTTTAGCATTGTCTATTTTAAAAAACTTCACGTAAGTAATAAAGAGCTTTCTTATTCTTTTATTTAGCCACCTAATATTCCACTCAGTTCTCTTTCAGTCTGTACTTATATAGAAGAGGAGGTTTGGGAATGAAGCCAGTACTTCTAAAATATTTTAAACTTTAAACTGTTCTAGCCTTTTTTTCTACAAAAAAAGAGACTAGACCTCAGCTACAGAGTCTTAACAAAGTTAAGGCAAAGTCCCACCATGTAAAAGTAGGAGCCAAGAAATTCAATAACAAAAATATGGGGTTATATATTGTTGAGTGTACTGAAGAGACCCTGGCCAGTTTGCTCAGTGATCCAGCCAGGAAATCTCAGGATCTCATGTAGAATTTAAAACCATCTATGGGGTCACACAGAGTCGGACATGACTGAAGTGACTTAGCAGCAGCAGCATGGACGATTTAAACCATCCCAAAGAAAGGCAATGCCAAAGAATGCTCAAACTACCGCACAATTGCACTCATCTCACACGCTAGTAAAGTAGTGCTCAAAATTCTCCAAGCCAGGCTTCAGCAATATGTGACCCATGAACTTCCAGATGCTCAGGCTGGTTTTAGAAAAGGCAGAGGAACCAGAGATCAAATTGCCAACAGATCATCCAAAAAGCAAGAGAGTTCCAGAAAACATCTATTTCTGCTTTACTGACTATGCCAAAGCCTTTGACTGTGTGGATCACAACAAACTGTGGCAAATTCTTCAAGAAATGGGAATACCAGACCATCTGACCATGAAGTAAAAAGACACTTACTCCTTAGAAGGAAAGTTATGACCAACCTAGGCAGCATATTAAAAAGCAGAGGCATTACTTTGCCAACAAAGGTCCGTCTAGTCAAGGCTGTGGTTTTTCCAATAGTCATGTGTGGATGTGAGAGTTGGACTATAAAGAAAGCTAAGCACAAAAGAATTGATGCTTTCAAACTGTGGTGTTGGAGAAGACTCTTCAGAGTCCCTTGGACTGTAAGGAGATCCAACCAGTCCATCCTAAAGGAAATCAGTCCAGAACATTCATCGGAAGGACTGATGTTGAAGCTGAAACTCCAATACTTTGGCCACCTGATGCAAAGAGCTGACTCATTTGAAAAGACCTGATGCTGGGAAAGATTGAAGGAAGGAGGGAAATGGGGATGACAGAGGATGAGATGGTTGGATGGCATCACTGACTCAATGGGCATGAGTTTGAGTAAACTCCTGGAGTTGGTAATGGACAGGGAGGCCTGGAGTGCTGCAGTCCATGGGGTTGCAAAGAGTCAGACACCACTGAGCTACTGAACTGAACTGACCTGAACTGATGGCTGGGTGCATCCAATAGCAGTTGTCTACTGCGGCTTCTGTTTCAGTGAGACCGTGGGCATGATTCTAGAACTCTCCTATTTAGTGTCCGTTTTTGTCCACTTAATCCAGGGGCATACTATGTGCATTCTAGCTTCCCAAGAACAGATGATCTGCTACTTCCTTGTCCAATCTTACCTTGACACTATATTTCACTAACCTCATTTTTAAGATAAGAACTCTTTGACCTGCCTACTGACTTAAGATTCACATTCGCCCTGCACAAAAGTATATTTTTCACAGAATTTAATTGGGCATGCTCTATAGATAAAATGTTCCTGGCATGACTATCTGATTGCTGAGCTCTTTAAACCTGTAAAATTATTAAATCAGGTCCCTGGTGGCTTAGATGGTAAAGAATATTCCTGAAATGTGGGAGACCCAGGTTTGATCCCTGGATTCAGAAGATCCCCCAGAGAAGGGAATGGTAACCCACTCCAGTATTCTTGCCTGGAGAATTCCATGGACAGATGAGCCCAGTGGGCTACAGTCCATAGGATGGCAAAGAGTCGAACATGACTAAACTACTAACATTTCATTTCTTTTCCTTTCATTTAATTTCAAAGACATAGGTGCAGTAAATTGTTTATGAACACAGCACTACATTTAGGATATCCAGACTCCCAGTCCAGTGCCATTGCTCTTAATTGCTAAAAAAATTTTAGGTTTCTTTTCCCAACCAGATGATGAACTCCATGAGGCCAAGTCTTCTACTGGAATTATATACTGATGAGCTTGACATAAGTATAATGAAAGAATAAATATTAGTGCCAAATAAATATTTGCCTCCTTCCTTTCTCCCTTCTTCCCAAAGCATGGGTTCTGAAGCTAAAGTTTCCCTCATTCAATAAGCATGCTTCTTTTTGGCAAGGATCAGGTAGCTAGTACATAGCAGATACTTCATGGTTATGAACTCCAATAATTTGAGTTTTATATACCACTCACCTGTTGTTGTTGTTGTTGTTAAGTTGCTTCAGTCGTGTCCGACTCTGTGCGACCCCACAGACAGCAACCCACCAGGCTCCCCCGTCCCTGGGATTCTCCAGACCAGAACACTGGAGTGGGTTGCCATTTCCTTCTCCAATGCATGAAAGTGAAAAGTGAAAGTGAAGTCGCTCAGTCGTGTCCGACTCTTCGCGACCCCATGGACTGCAGCCCACCAGGCTCCTCCGTCCATGGGATTTTCTAGGCAAGAGTACTGGAGTGGGGTGCCATCACCTTCTCCGATACCACTCACTAGTCTTTACTAAAACTCTAAATCTCAACCACTCATCCTATAAAAGGATAGTATTAAAATTCTTCTCTCATGGGCTCATTGGAAGGAATAATTAAGAAAGTCTCCCATAGTAGGTGCTCAACTAATTGCAGTTCATGTTTTCACTTTCTTCAATGTCTCTTTTCTGTGTTAAGCTATCACCTTTCTTCCTTCCGGCTCTTTCATTCCTAAGTATGAATGATTACCCCCGCAAATCCCCAGAGGTCTGTGAAGTCCCTCAGTTAGTGAACATTTAGCATATATTAAGCTCAGAGACAGACCTTGGTAGCAACATGATAGTGAATCAAGAACCCCAAGCTCAGGTTACCACATTTTAAATGGTTCCTATGAACGCCATTTATTGAACTCACTACTGCTCAAGAGAATCTCCCCAAACCTGGAACACCATTTTGTTACAGATATATTTTGCTAATATACAGAAATACTAATACTTACTAACAACAACAACAAAAACCACACTAATATCTGCTTGCCTTGTCTGTCTTCTATAAATTAGAATTTAAAAAAAAATTGTCACACTGACTATAAATTAAGATATAGAAAAATCAGGAGACAAGAAAACTTATTCCCTGGATATGATAGATTAAGAGTTTTCTAGTATCCCAAATACACAAAAGAAACACTTTCCAACTTTTTGTTTTAAAAAATGTTCAAGTCAAGGAAACGGTGACTAATAATATCAACACCTACAGAGGCCTACAGTTGGACGGATCAGTTATTGTGCTGAATCCTTGGAGCATAAGCTGCATACAAGATCCTGAGTACCTAACACTTGACGGGCATCTCCAAGCAGAAAGATATTTTTCTACATCATCACAAAAGTGATCAAGAAAGTTAGTAATGATTAAAACAGTGTTTGCTCTATGTTTTAAAATCAGATTCCTAAGTGTGCTTGACTTGAGAGATTTTACTCTTGGAGGACTCTACTATATAAACTCTGATAATAGGTGCTCATAATCTCATCCCTGAATTGACAGAGAAGGACAGAGAGTTAAGAACAAAGAACAGACTTCGGAGGTATGCAAGCTTGGCTCTGAACCTAAGCTCTGCTATCTTTCCATTCATGAAAGTGACCCAACTACACTGCCACTAAGCCCCCTTTCCACATTATAAATGATAAAAATACCTGCATCATTGAGATCTTATGAGATTAAATGAAGTACGGTATGGAAAAAGCCTGAACTATAATTGATCCCCACTAAATGTTGGTTTTCATTCTATATATTCTATACAAAAGAAAGAAGAAGAAAAAAAACTTGGAATTTTCATAGAAAAAAAAAATCTTTTGAAAAACTTCCCCAAACCAAAGGCAAAACAGGACACAACAAACCAACAGTAAAAACAAACTCTTCCTGGGGTTTCAAGTGGAACCCAGGAGAGTCAGAAAGAGAGAAGACTCTGGACAGCTTCATGTTTGCTCAGCTGCCTGAGTCTCCATTAAAATCATGGGGCAGGGTCTCTAGCTAGAGAATGGTTCAGAATTTTAGGAGTAAATGTGTGGATTACTTTTAGTTTTACTTAAGCGGTTTGTTTAGATTTACTAAAGCATTAGTAACAGAAATAGTGATTGTACAAATTAACAGGAAAACCAGAATTTTGCCTATTTCTGTTTCAGTCTGGATCTTACTGGCCAACAGAATCCATTCTAGCCCAGGTGAGGAGCAGGGTCCAGGGATGCAGTTGTGTCTCTGAAAATCTCATCTTGTTAAGAATTGTTAGGCCCACATTCTGAAAGGAGGGGAGAAAAAAGGAGGACGAGCAGCAAAGGGGTTTGTGGTTTTTTGGTCCATTTTAGGGGCCATACATCATCTAAGCACTTGAGCCACAGTTTAAATTAATTCTAATAGACATCCTAAGAGAAGTTATATCATTTGGCAGAGAAGTAAAATGAAGCTCAGAGGACTCAGCAAAACCATGTTTGCTGATGTTTAGATACCACCTTTAAGCTTTTTGAGAAGATAATTTCTGCTCTATTCCTGTATTTAACTTACTTGAATACATTCATTAGAAGAAGTTACATGACGGTATGTTTTTCACCGGCATGAAAAGTAACTGAGGCTAATGATAACAACTAATATGGCTTCAATTAAGCCCTCAGTTAGCAATTTTAAAAGTTCCAACCCCGTAACTCCCTGTGACTGACTGTCTGACCTTGGGAAATCTCCTACTCCCTTATAACTGTGCTCTTATGCTTTTCAATAAAAATGTATCTTGAGTCAAGAACTGAGGTGGTAGCATATTTTTTAAGTAGATAATGGATGATATACGCTTCCCCCACCCCCACCCCCGGCCTTCAGGAATGCCAGAAAATCAAATATTTTTGAAAGTCAAAAAAAGTGGCCGCTGTGACTTTCAATTATTTTCCATTTCCATGCTGCCTCCAAACTTCCTGATTCCAGCTGGGATTGTGATCAAAAATGCAAAAACATATGTAGAGAAGTTATTCTTGTGGAACATCTGACCGGAAGCAGGAAATGCAAGATATCTCATGGGACTGCCTATTATCAGAATATACCCAGTCCAGCACTGCGAAGACAGGAGGTGTTTGTCACCCAGATAAAGAGAATTAGAGAGAATTCTGGCATATACAAGTCACTGCGAAAGAAGAGTGGGTAGAAATGTTGCTCATATGTTTTAGATGCTGGTCCGCTACTGTGTCACTGTGTGGCCTTGTAAAATCTCACTTACTGCTACCAGTCTCATGAAAAAAAAAAAAATCTACAAAACAGATTTTAATAAGGGGTAACTTTAAAGTACATATTCTTCAGATGATTCTGTAAGAGGGAAAAGTCCCATAATTATCATTGGTGGTGGTTTAGTCGCTAAGTCGTATTTGACTCTTGGGACCCCCTGGACTGTATGAAGGCTGTTAGGCTCCTCTGTCCATGGGATTCTCCAGGTAAGAATACTGGAGTGGGTTGCCATGCCCTCCCCCAAGGGGTCTTCTCGACCCAGGGATCAACCAGCATCTCCTGAGTCTCCTGCATTGGCAGGCAGGTTCTTACCACTAATGCCACCTAGAAAGTCCCCTGCAATTATTTGCCACTGATAAATAAGAGATAATTTATACCCATAGTAGTAACTGCTACAGATTACTGCAGTAACTTACACTGTCCCAATGCATAAAAGAAAACCAACTTTGCCGCTTGATTTTAAAATTAAATGTTTAATTTTTCCTGTAAGTCCTGAAAATATTTATTTGAGCTCTCCCAACAAAATTAAATTTCATGAAAACATGTATCTTAATTACATGGTGATTAAGTTTTATCCTTTTTTTTTTTGTAAATTAGAATAAATAGAAGAGAAACACTCTTCCTGAATTCTAGCCAGGTATCCTGAACCCATCCATCATAAAATCATTGGCACACAGCAGGCAACTGGAAAAAGGATACCTTTTAACCTCAACTGGCATAAACGTGCGTATTTATTTTTAAGAAGTGGAATATAAACAGACATGCTGAGAGCCAAGTGTTTTATGAATTAAAAAAAGATTCCATACACACACACACACAGACACACACACATAAAACTTTCCCCATGGGCCACCAAGGATTTATGTGAATGTGAACTCTATTTACTGTTAGTATTAAGGAAATAGTGCCTTTTTAACAAGTTACTCATGCCTGGAAAAAATCCCAGTTTTGCAAGTTATCCAAGATTCTTTGCCAACTGTCCGTGGGAATCACTGGGATGGGAAAAGTTCAAATTTGTTTTAAAAGAACTTGCTTAATGGAAAATTAAAAAAAAAAAGTAGAAGAAAACCAGCAACCCACTGTGCTAATCTTTTGGTTAAATAAGAATAAAGTATGGCCTGGTTGCTTTATTTTTCCTTAGTATTATTTTAAGAAAAGGAAAAAATAATAAAAATTTTCCATTTTTATGTTACCCATAAAGCCACATTCAAGTCTTGATTTCAGTTATCCAAGGGCACGATGACTTGCTAGCTTGGGTTGGCTCCTTATCTTCTGCTATTTTCTTTAAGCTTTTTCATTTTCTGTTCCACTCAAACAGCAAAGTCTGGTTACATCGTTGCTGTCAAATTCAAAACTACAAAGGATTTAAAAAACCAACCTTATAGCCATGGAGTGTACAGTTTTATTTATTTATTTATTTGTTGGCAGAGTAATGTCTCTGCTTTTTATTTTTACTTATTTAATTTTTAAAATTTTATTTTATTTTTAAACTTTACAATATTGTATTAGTTTTGCCAAATATTGAAATGGATCCACCACAGGTATACATGTGTTCCCCATCCTGAACCCTCCTCCCTCCTCCCTCTCCATACCATCCCTCTGGGCCGTCCCAGTGCACCAGCCCCAAGCATCCAGTATCATGCATCGAACCTGGACTGGCAACTCGTTTCATACATGATATTATACATGTTTCAATGCCATTCTCCCAAATCTTCCCACTCTCTCCCTCTCCAACAGAGTCCATAAGACTGTTCTATACATCAGTGTCTCTTTTGCTGTCTCGTACACATGGTTATTGTTACCATCTTTCTAAATACCATATATATGCGTTAGTATACTGTATTGGTGTTTTTCCTTCTGGCTTACTTCACTCTGTATAATAGGCTCCAGTTTCATCCACCTCATTAGAACTGATTCAAATGTATTCTTTTTAATGGCTGAGTAATACTCCATTGTGTATATGTACCATTGCTTTCTTATCCATTCGTCTGCTGATGGACATTAGGTTGCTTCCATGTCCTGGCTATTATAAACAGTGCTGCGATGAACATTGGGGTACACGTGTCTCTTTCCCTTCTGGTTTCCTCAGTGTGTATGCCCAGCAGTGGGATTGCTGGATCATAAGGCAGTTCTATTTCCAGTTTTTTAAGGAATCTCCACACTGTTCTCCATAGTGGCTCTACTAGTTTGCATTCCCACCAACAGTGTAAGAGGGTTCCCTTTTCTCCACACCCTCTCCAGCATTTATTGCTTGTAGACTTTTGGATCGCAGCCATTCTGACTGGCGTGAAATGGTACCTCATAGTGGTTTTGATTTGCATTTCTCTGATAATGAGTGATGTTGAGCATCTTTTCATGTGTTTGTTAGCCATCTGTATGTCTTCTTTGGAGAAATGTCTATTTAGTTCTTTGGCCCATTTTTTGATTGGGTCATTTATTAAAAGCTTCTGCACATCAAAGGAAACTATTAGTAAGGTGAAAAGGCAGCCTTCAGAATGGGAGAAAATAATAGCAAATGAAGCAACTGACAAACAACTAATCTCAAAAATATACAAGCAACTCCTACAGCTCAATTACAGTTTTAAAATATGAGGATTCTCCCTCTCCTAGCACCTAGGGGGTGCCAGGCTTTTATATCTTCCTTTCACATCTCACAGCAACCTTATCAATAGGCATAATTTATCTATTTATTAATTTTTTGATTCTCCTTTTACAGACGTGGAAACTGAGGCCCAAGGACATTAAATAACTTCTCTGCATCACACAGATTCTAAGGGGCAAAGTTGGGGTGGGAATGCAGGTGGGTGGGTCCAGTTTTTGCTTTATGTCTCTTCCGTTCAGTTCAGTCGCTCAGTCGTGTTATATCTCTTAGGCTGCTTCTAAGAAAGTAGATCCCATACGTTCTTTTATCAAGAGATTTTATTAGACTATAGAACAAATTAATGTGGTTCTAATTTGACATGACAGAATCCACTTTGCATTCAATAGGGAGTGAGAAAATGAAAGCTTTGCCTTTGCATTGGTGATAAAACAGATGTGAAAGTTATCTTGGAATCAACCACCCAGAGCATGTGCCTATTCTTGTTCTCCTCTTCAAAAGGACACTTGGGCAAAAGATCAGATATAACCAGCCTTCTGTCTAGAGACAGTGCTTATCTAAGAAAACAAACAAACAAAAAACCAACCCCCATTCTCCCCCTTAAAATAAACCTAGGTGGTTTACTGTCTAGAAAAGAAAGGTGGTAATAGGAAAATTCTAAATATTTTCTTCTTCAACCAAATTGTAAATAATTTTTATGAAAGCTGGTTCTCCTGGGTAGATATTTAATTTAAAAGAGTTTTTCCCTGTCTTAATATTCATATGTTTAAATAAAGAATAATTGATCAATGTCTAGAGATTCTGCCCATCCTTATTTTTTTAGCACTCAATATGCTTGTGGAAAAATAGTAAGTCAAGTTCTTTTTTCCCCCTTACATTTATACTCCTCAATTTTTTTTTTTCAGAGTTTAATATCTAGGTGATTGCTTTTACTTGGCACTATTGGAAAACACTGCCAGTCCAGATCTAAATATTTTTACATGCAACTGCAACAACAAAATTGTGCTCTGCTAAGCTCCTTTGATTTATAGAGCTCCAAAAAAAAATGGATTTCAGATGCGATTTTGCCAAGTTGTAAACCAAGTAGTCTTAATTTAAATTTTTCCTGACAAGAACGCTAATTCTTCATCTGAGATAAAGTATTTCGGTATTTTCACACACATAAAATAAGGTCTCTAAATTGCATTCAAGCTGGTATTATTCGTACTATGGCTTTTTTAGTACCTTGATATGCAACATAAATGTACAATATTTTCACTGGTAGAGTCCCCCTGGAATGACTAGGAGAAAGTTTACGCCACTGAGTCTAGTTATAATTTTTATACTAAAAATACTAGTCAGCATTATTTTATATGAAAGCTGTGGATGTCACTTTAAGTTTATAAAAGAAAGCTGAATTTTCAAATTAACATCATGGAATTCCTCTAAGGACCATACAATTCACAGAAATAATCAGCATGTACTTACATTTTTAAAAGGTGAAATTAACAATAATATCTTCTATAGTCATGGAAGAATTTGATGTATGACACTCGATTACTTTGCATGTGATTATTAAAATACACTTTAAAAAGATGGCATTTCAAATCAAATGAGAAAGATTAAATTATTCAGTAAATCATGTTGGACTGAATAGCTATCCTTGGGCTAAAGATAAACTCCTCTTTAATATTATTTGCCAGAATAAATCCCAGATATATTAAAATTTAAATAAAGTGAAGGAAAAGTAAAGAAGAAACAAATGAATAATTATATTCATTTGATCAATATGTAAGACTTCAATAAATTGTTCAGTTATGATTATTCCAATGGGAAGGGCTTTCTGAGCAGGACACCAAAGGAATGATGGTTGACAGATATCATTACATCAGAAAAAGAGTGTTGCATTAAAAAGCACCATAAGCAAACACAAAACGAATAAAAATTTGAGTATAACCTTCAAAATATTTGACTCAACAAAAGAACATCCTTTATAAATGAAATGCTATTGCAATCAATAAGATGAGTACACCTTGATAAAAAATTGCTCAGTACATTTTCTAGTGTACATAACAACTTTGCAGATTAAAAATTGTGAATTAAAATAATTTGTTACAATTTCCCCACTTTTGAGATCGTCATGAATTATTGTAGTGAGTGATAGCTTGTGTGTTATAGTAGAAAGAAATACAAACCCTCTGGAGAACAACATTCTTGAATCTAGAAATTCCACTTGGGGAATTTCTACACTATAGGGAAAAATTAGGGATGTGCTTTGAAACATAAGTTCAAGTAATTGCAATAATATATATAATAACTGAAGTTTGAAAACAATTTGATTTATAGAAACATTAGATTATTTGAAGACAATATAGAATATATAATGAATATTTCCAAACACAAAAAATGCTATGGAAAAAGTACCTTAAATAGTATAAAAGTTACTCATGTTATAATGTGAATTTATAGACCTAGTTGCAAAATAATATGAACAACATGGTTACATATTTTTGAGTATGTGTGTATATAAGGAGATAATCTCCCCCACACAAATTGATATGAGAAACAAAGTTCTATGTTGAATGGTTTTCTCTCCTCTTCTTCCTTTTACTTTTGTATTTCCTATTATCCTCATATGGTTGTATATTGCCTTTGTAACTAAAAAAAAAAAGATTTTAATCATATTTTAATATTTGTTTACTCTTTTATGGAAGTACATACATACTGTGAACATCCAATAGGTGTGAAAATTTTTGACCACATCTTTTGATCAAAATTCAAAAAAATGGGTGCTGCACACTGATATTTTAATGTCCTTGCTGTAAAAGTCTTATAGCAATTTTATACCCTACGTATAACAATTTGAGACACATGCATGCTAATGGCCAAGAGTCAACTCTTACTTGTTTCCAAGCTCTGGGAAAATAGAAGCAAATGATACTCTTAATGGTGGAAGTGACATTTTTATGAAAACCCAGGGCAACCATTAAATTATCAGCTATCCTTCTTTTGTGTTTTTCTTTAGAGGGTCACAGTATTATTTTAACCAGGGTTAGCTGGGGGCTTTTGTTGTTGTTGTTGTTGTTTCTTCCTGGCCTCATATTGCTGGTATGGAAAGTAATTTAAACTTTATGGTCCATTTGATGCAAGATTATTTACATCTGTGTGGCAATGTCTGTGTGCTTGCATGTAATTTATACTCTACTTCTATTACTTCTCAAATTCCCCCACTTGGTTGAATTTATTACCATTGTAAACTTGCTTGCTTCACTTTGGTTAGTTAGAAATTTGGAAAAAAAAATTTTAAGTTTTCTAGCTAAGGACTAACAACATTCGTGTGTGTGCGTGCCTGTTTTGTTCTATATTTTGTTTGGTTTGATTTTTAACTTTTTAGTGTTTGGAACCTAGCTTTTCACTGTGGATGAACAATCCACAATGAGTATTTGATGTTATATATGGTTTTAATGAATCTATTTAAATATTACTTTACAAATTTACTCTAAAAGTATGACTATGGTGGATATCATAGGTAAAATATTCCTTTGAAAAAGTACAGCTTTGATCAATAAGGCAACAATGCATTCATAATTCAGATTAGCATTCCACAGCTTTAGTACAAATTAGAAGCCCTTCATGGAGAAGGCAATGGCACCCCACTCCAGTACTCCTGCCTGGAAAATCCCATGGATGGAGGAGCCCGGTAGGCTGCAGTCCATGGGTTTGCTATGAGTCGGATACGACTGAGCGATTTCACTTTCACTTTTCACTTTCATGCTTTGGAGAAGGAAATGGCAACCCACTCCAGTGTTCTTGCCTGGAGAATCCCAAGGATGGGGGAGCCTGGTTCTAGAACCTTGAGTTCTAGAATATTGGTTTAGCATACTATAAAACAAGGACAAATTTTCTCACAGTAGTTGGAGCCATATGCTTAAATAGTCATGTCTCCAAACATAAGATCATTAAAGGTCCCTGGATGGTGTATTCAAGAAAAAGAATGAATGGGGTTCAATCCCTGGGTCAGGGACATTCCTTGGAGAAGGGAACGGCAACCCACTCCAGTATTCTTGCCTGGAAAAATTCATGAACAGAGGAGCCTGGTGGGATCAAGTCCCTGAAATCACAGAGTCAGACGTGACTGAGCAGCTAATGCTTTTCACTTTCGTGAGATCGTTGCATTCTATCTAAATGAGTCCTGACAAAATTGTGTGTCATTTCTGGTATGTGTAGCCATGAAAAATGTTTTTAAGTGCTATACATCTTCAGTGTCTGTGATTATACAAGATGCTTGTTTGAGGAAAAAAATTTAAAGACCCTTCCAGTCTTGAGGATGTACAGTACTGCCTGAAAACCCCTCCATGCTTCTGTCCTCCCCACATCACGAATTCCTGTCTCCACATGGTGACCTGGTAGAGAAGGTGTGACCATTGATCCAGATAGACCTTTATTTATTTTTCACATTCCTAATGTTGCCATAATTTAAAAATCCCATGGCCCTCTCTCCCTCCAGGCTTTACTCTGCCTGTGCCTAAGATTCCTGTTTCATGCAATGATGAAGTTTCCATCAGTACTATTTTTCTTTCATTAAAATTAAACAAAGAAAAAAGGTTAACCGTTCAAAAAGGGAAATTGAGGCAAATCATAATAGTCAAAGAAATTTGGGGAGAACAACCAAAAAAGATGAAAGGTATTCACTTCCTCCCATCCTAAGTCACTAAGAAAATAGGATTACTTAAAGCCCTAGTGATTCTATCTGGGGCCATCTTTCTCTCCATTAGGAAGGAGAGAGTAAGGTTATATGGTTTATACAGAGAAGTGACAGACTGGGATACAGGGTTGGGGAAGCTGTGAAACCACACTTTCTGCAAAAATAAAAAAATGGCCCTGCTGTATGGTTTAAAAAAAAAAATCGTTCTGGAAGAAATTTCTCTTTTGTTCTTCTCAGTGGCATTTGATCCAGGTAAGAGAACAAGGTTACTGAGCATAGCTCTAATTGTTGGCCTTCATGTTTTCATCAAGGCTTTCAAGGTAGTGCTTCCCTGGAGGCTCAGATTAAAGAATCTGCCTGCAGTTCAGGAGACCAGGGTTCACTCTCTGGGTTGGGAAGATCCTCTGGAAAGGGAATGGCAACCTACTCCAGTACTCTTGCCTGGAGAATTCCATGGACAGACGATACTGGCAGGCTATAGTCCATGGGGTTGGGAAGAGTCAGATACAACTGGGTATGCAATCTTTTTTTTTTTTTTGGTTACATTTTCATCAATTTCTGTGAAACTTGTGGCTTTATGTATTTGGTTTCTATTGACACTTGAATCCAATTCATTTTCTACCAAAATAGATAAAGAACAAATAGAACACAGTCTGTAAACAGTGTTTTTACTGTAGAGAGTGGTTTCTTTTAAGATTTCATTGTGTGTTTTATATAAATGCTCCTGCTGCTAAGTCTTGTTAGTCCTGTCTGACTCCGTGCGACCCCATGGACAGCAGCCTACTAGGCTCCCCCATCCCTGGGATTCTCCAGGCAAGAACACTGGAGTGGTTTGCCATTTCCTTCTCCAATGCATGAAAGTGAAAAGTGAAAGGGAAGTCACTCAGTAGTGTCCGACTCTTGGCAACCCCATGGACTGCAGCCTACCAGGCTTCTCTGTCCATGGGATTTTTCCAGGCAAGAGTACTGGAGTGGGGTGTGCCATTGCCTTCTCCAAAATGCTCCTGGCGTAGCATTAAAATCTTGGCTTCTGGGTCAGGGAGTTTCTCCCTAATCCTGATTCAAATCCTCGACTGGCTTGGTCACTACTAATTTTCTTTTTTTAAATGCTGAACAATTGTCCTCACCTACTTCCTGTTACTTAAACTGTGCAAAAGCATTTCCATAGGAGGAATTTGTAAGTAAGATCCTATAACATTCTGTTCTCTAGAATGATATAGCAGCCGTTTTATTATTTGGAGTGAGATAAGGTTCTCAAAATAAATTAAACGGGAGAGGGGAGAGGGGAGAGGTAGGGAGAAGCAGAACTATCAGTCTACAAATGCATTTGTAGGACATTACGATGAAAATTGATATAATGCTTCCATAGATCTCCTTGGCACCTGTTGGATTGTTGTACTTACCCATTAGTACTCCATTTAATACTAGAAGGCAGTTAATAAATTCTTCCTTCCTGTTCAGGAAATTGACTAAAAGACACAAAATTAGCTTTTAAATTTTAAAGAATTAAGATCTAGATGGTTGATTTCTTTTCCTTTATTCATCTACCTTGAGAATGAGGTCTGAACCCTGCTCTTTGTACAGCTGGAACCGATAGATCCTCAGACCCTCAGACTTTGCTTCCAAAAGGTGTAAATTAGTCCTCTCTCAGATTTGTCTTGCAGCAATTCTCAGGAAAAACCAGGCTTGGGTGATTGTCTAGGCCTCAGGCCCCAGAGGCCAGCGAGGTCAGGTTTTTGTGTTGGGATAATTCCTGGACTTTTAAAAAAATTCTTGTCTGATAGAAGAGAGTATACTGTTCACACTCCACCCTGAAATGTAGGCACAAAGATGTAACTTTCCAAAAGGGACATCTTTATGGCTTCCATGGAGATTTTATATGGCTATTCTCAATTTAAGAAACCAAAAGACAAATTGTGCAAAAAATGTAACGCAAGGGGCTCATTGTAGCCCAGTCCCAGTGTGAGAATCACATACTGCTCTTGCTTAGTCACTCAGTCGTGTCCGCCTCTTTGTGACTCCATGGACTCTAGCCCGCCAGGCTCCTCTGTCCATGGGATTTCCCAGGCAAAAATACTGGAGTGGGTTGCTATTCCCTTCTCCAGGGGATCTTCCTAACCCAGGAATCAAACTCATGTTTCCTGCTTGGCAGATGGATTCTTTACCACTGAGCCACCTGGGAAGCCTGAGAACCAGGCATATATTGAAGTATAAAAATCAAAACTCTCAGTTGGTAAGACTCATGTATAACAATTTATGAAACTTTTTAATAATATGAATCTCTTTAATTGATATGAGAGACACTAAGAGGAAAAACTCCTAGTACAGAGAAGGACAAGGTTAGTGTTGCAGTGAGTTTCCATTGCTTGTTGCTGTTTAACAGTTTATGTATTCATTTGTTTATGATGTCTATTGCATTTACAAAAAAATGTTATTCTTTTTTCTAAATTGAAGCATAGTTGATTTACAATGTTGTGTTTGTTTCATATATACAGCCAAGTGACTGTTATATATTACAGATTCTTTTTCAGATTCTTCTCAACTATGGGTTATTACAAGATATTGAGTAGAGTTCCCTGTGCTATATATTATGTCTTTGTTGGTTATCTATTTTATATACAATTTAGTAGTGTCTATATCCATTAATCCCAAACTCCTAATTTATCCCTCCTCTCCCTTTCCACTTTGGTAACTATAAGTTTATTTTCTATGTCTGTGGGTTTATTTCTGTTTTGTAAAAAATTTCATTTGTGTCTTTTTTTTAAATTTCATATATAAGCAATATCATTTGATATTTGTCTAAGAAATATTTATTACTTTTTAAAATTGCTTTAATTTATTTTTAATTGGAGGATAATTGCTTTACAATATCATGTTGGTTTCCGCCATACAACAACATGAATCAGCCTTAAATGTACACATGTCCCCTCCCTCCTGAACATCCCTCCCACCCCCCACCCCATCTAGGTTGTCACAGAGCACCAATATTATTCTTATATCTATTCATAGGAAGATTCAAATCTTCATCTCCACCACTCCATTCTCCCATAAAACTTTTGTAAAGAATGCCTCCGATTAGGCAAATCCAACAGAATATTGTTTTTTTTTTCCCTCCAACATCAGGATGTCTCAACATTCTCCCTAGGTTCTGCAATGGTAGTAGAGTCTACAAAAAACTCCTGCATCTACCTTAGGACAAGAGAATTTATATCTCCCAAACAAGAATGCCCCATTATCATCTGAGGCACCCAGAAATTGTGGAAGAACCACATAAAAGGAAGGCAGGTGTTTTCTTTAAGTCCTCCTCAAGGCAGCCTGTACCCATCTGTTGAGTATTTGTATATTCAGCTTTTGAAAAAATACTCTATATAGAGAATAGATGTAGGCTGGGGGTAAACAAAATAAAAACAATTTTAACTGTCTTTTCATTTTAGTTCCAGCCATTTATACTGTATACTATTTTAAATGTCTTTTAGTGAAATTGCTTGTGCTTTCTTTTGAGATGCTTTTCCTAGAAATTCCTGCTGCTGCTGCTCCTAAGTCTCTCCAGTCGTGTCCGACTCTGTGGGACCCCATAGACGGCAGCCCACCAGGCTCCCTGGTCCCTGGGATTCTCCAGGCAAGAACACTGGAGTGGGTTGCCATTTCCTTCTCAAATGCATGAAAGTGAAAAGTGAAAGTGAAGTCGCTCAGTTGTATCCGACTCTTCGTGACCCCATGGACTGCAGCCTACCAGGCTCCTCTGCCTGTGGAATTTTCCAGGCAAGAGTACTGGAGTCGGTTGCCATTGCCTTCTCCCCTAGAAATTACTACCTGCTACTTACTCCATCCTTCAGATATTTCTTTTGACATCATGTGGGTGCATATATAAGAAAATTAAATTTCTCTTTAGTAGTTATGACACAGTTTTCAAATATTTAAGAATACTCCATTACTGTTAATTGTTCTAAAATACTCGCCTTGTTGCATTAAACAGTACAACAGCACCAAGTCATTCTTTGTATTTATCCTTCTGGTTTGGTGTTTGAATTCCATTTCCCCAAATTGACTTCTTTTATAAGGTAATGGGAAATGCTGTTTTCTAAGGCCAAAGCCACTTATTTACCTTCCAGTAAGGATAAACTTGGAATGCTTTTGAACTTTTGCAGAAATGTTACCAAGGTGCCTGGGCTTCCCAGGTGGCTCGGTGGTAAAGAACCTGCCTGCCAGTGCGAGAAAGACAGGTGATGCAGGTTCAGTCTCTGGGTTGGGAAGATCCCTTGGAGAAGGAAATGGCAACCCATTCCTGTGTTCTTGCCTGGGAAGTCCCATGGACAGGGGAGCCTGGAAGGCTACAGTCCATGGGGTTGCATAGGATCAGACATGACTGAGTGACTAAGCACATCATGGGTCAAGGTGCCCATGCTATTGGGTAGCAGTTTACAGATAATTGTTACCTGAGCAAGAGAGCCACTCGTAGGGTACATCTGGATCTTCAAGAATGAGTTCCCAGAGGATGATGCAAAGCTTTCTGCAGCTCCCGTAAATACTTTCTATTTGTCATTGAGCACTCAGCAGACTTTCTATCTGATTACTTAAGGCAAACTGAGTGTCAGGGACTGAACCACTCTTGAAACAGGCCCAATGAAAGCTGGGGATTCATCAGGTGTTACCTATTTTGCCACCTAAAGAAAATTCTGGTCTTAGTAATAAAATGCCTTTGGACCAGAGCCTAGATGTTTCTGGGGGCTTGCTCATAAGGGCTCATGTGTATCCATTACCAAGGTTCCTGTTATGTCATGATTCTTCCTTGGACTCAGCTCAGCTATTCAGTCTTTCAAAAAATACACTGCATTTGACATTGTTCTAGGTACTGTATTAAATAATGCGCCTATAATGGTTAACAAAATTGATATACTCATTCCACTAAAATATTATTAAAGAGCATCAATTGTATGCCTAGCACTATTATGAAGAGATATAAGAAAATCAAAAGGATTCCTTTGCCTTTGTGGTTTTTCATCTGGTTGAAGAAAAAGATATTCATATTGAAAACTATTATGAAATACAGAACAGCATTCTTTTCTCCATTCCATAAAGCTTTACTTCCTTTCCATAAATTAAAAAAAAATTGCATTCAATTTCTATGAAATTAAATGTTTCTGGGACAATGCCGATAATGAAAATAACCAAGATCCAAGGCAATTTTCAGAATGTTCTCTTTTCCATGAACCCTGACCTTTCTTGAGTGGCTGAGAGAGCAGAAAGCCTCTTACTCTGGCTATTTTGAGTTTTCCTAATTTTAAGCCTAAACTATAAATCAATATCTTTATAGCCAATTATGTTATTTTAATTCTTTTCAAAAGCATCACTTTTGGGGATTGAACGTGTTTCAGAGAAGTCATTGAAACTCAGAGGAAGTTGAGTTCCTGGCTCAGAAAGAGGGTATAACAAACAGTTTGAATTCTGTTCCACCTGGATGAGCATTGGTTTGACATTGAAAGAGGATCAAGGTTTGTGAGTTTCTGAAATGCTTTTTTTGTCTTAGATTTATCTTGTCCTTCAATTTGTTCCTGTTTCTGAGCTTGTTTTTGACCAGTGTTCACTGTCTCCTCAGGACCTATCTTTTCTGCATCTCACAAGAAGAAGTTGAATAAGAAGTTCAATTCTGTTGAATCTGGAAGCTGCATTTTGTCTCAATCTACAAGAAAATGCTAGGATATCCAGTTGGCTAGGGCCTCTTTTAATCTGAGCCTATTGGACAAAGCTGTTTAACTTGGTCTCTGTTTTCCAGAACACAGAAGACAAGAACATTAGCGTGTTTGTATGGCTTTCATGTTCATAGACGGGATTTCTTGTTTTCCTGTGTCTAACCTCTGAAACTCTGTTCACACTCTACTCTAAGACTTGAGACACATTTGAATCCAGAAAATATTGATTTCATCACTGCCATGTTGTTGAAATCATAAAACGACATAATCAGAGTGCAGAAAGCCAAATTTTATAAACACCCTAACGTATGGCACATGACTAAGTGATAAATCTTGACACGTTTACCAAACAAAGTGAAAATCTTCATTTGTCTTCAGAAAGAGAAGCGCTCCCATGTGTTCGGACATCTGTACAGTCAACATGTGGCAATTACTGTGCGAAAAATAGGATCACTGTAACTGCTGTTGTAAATTACGGCCTCATTGATTAGTATCTTCCCTCTCCGACTCCCCACTTCATCACAAATAAGGAGACACACACACTCGTGGCCTCTGAAGAGATTTTCCCCAAACTGATTTAAATTTAAATTTAGATTTGCTCCCAGTAGGCTCTCCTACAGCATTACACATTCTCTGCTTTTTGCTTAAGGATATCTGGAGTATTTCTCACACACCGTTAGTGCATGTTTACTTAAGCACTAAAATTAAATACACATAATGAAGACATCTGTGGCAAACAGAATTAATAAGTGGAATACCATATTGCTGTGAAGATGTATATTCAACAAGCACAGGACGCACACCGTTCTCTCTGGAACTTGGCATTCCTCATGTGTTGCTGAGAATTTTTGAATGGGTCCCAAGTGATTTTGGTGTCTAGGGATTGCTTACTGAGGCTGGAAACCTCCCCAAGAAGCTCATCTCGTTAAAGCGTTTCCAGTTCCTCGTACAAGACTTTTGATCGTGAAACTGTAATGTGATACAAACATGTTATGATGTTTGGGAAATTGATCAAATGAGGATGAGAAAATGCCAATTGTTACTTACTCTGAAAAAGATTCTTCTTAGAGTTCCATTTTAATGTGTTTTCCCTCCACATTAACTAGACCTAATATAGGGTTGATTATTTTTCAGGATATCTCTGAGGGCATATTCCCAAATTGCCCCACTACATCTATCAGAGTTGCTTGGAAAAGTAAAGAAATAAAGTACAAAGCAATCATCCATGAGCTGTACCTAGATTCTACATAAATATATGAAGGATTGATTATTTATGCCATTTCTCTCAAGCCTGTGTTTGTCTTTATTTCACAAGCAAATTTCATATAATGCTGGAGATGCTACAAAGCCTGAATGAGGTAGAGAAATGGCATTTAGCCTTTGAACCTGTTGCAGGGGGAAATTAAACTGAAGCTCAGATTCATTTCCTTTATGCTGCCCCTAGAAAAAAGAGGGTACCAGCTGATATGTGTATAGTAATGCATCTGGCCTTAGGAAGTGAGGATGGTTCTGCTGAAGGGAATACATCATACAGAAGGGCTCTGGATAAACAAACTCGGTCTTAACCAGAGCTTTCTTCATGCTGTCCTAGCAGTATGGCTCCACCAGAAGGTCTGGCTGAAAGGTTGCTAGGATGACTTGACATTTTCATGCAAATTTCACCGCCCGTCCATCCTCTGACTGGTGCATGTTTGACACCTGCAAAGTCACTTCAGTCGTGTCTGACTCTGCCACTCTATGAACTGTAGTTTGCCAGGCTCCTCTGTCCATGGAATTCCACAGGCAAGAATACCGGAATATGTTGCCATGCTCTCTTCCAGGGGATCTTCCTGATGGAGGGATAGAATTCTGCATTGGCAGGCAGATTCTCTACCACTAGCGCCTCCTGGGACAGCAATGCATAAGGTAAATAACACACAAAGGGGAAATCTTGGGCCAGAATTTAGCACACCTATTTTTCCTAATCTCATAAGGGTGTAGCCTGAATTTAAGCATTTCCTCAGGACACTCCTTCAAGTTGGTTTTTTTTTTTTTTAATCTACCCTCCTTCAGACCCTGGATAAAAACTCTATTTTCCAGCTCCCTTGCTTTCTCCACTTTAGAGAATTCCATGAACATCACAGATCACACCCATGAAAGGTGAGCCTGCTCTGGGAATTGCCCTCTTCTCCTCCCACTGTTGAAGTCTCTGCCCAGTTAGGATGAAAATGTTAATAGCTCAGTTGTGCCTGACTCTTTGTGACCCCATGGACTGTAGCCCACCAGTCTACTCTGTCCATAGGATTCTCCAGGCAAGAATACTGGAGTGGGTTGCCGTTCACTTCTTCAGGGAATCTTCCCAACCCAGGGATTGAACCCCAGGTCTTCTGTATTTAACGCAGTTTCTGACGGAATTTCCCAAGTTCTGGTCATCATTAGGCCCTCGATATAGGAGACAATGTAAGTAGATTTTTTTTTTTTTTCTGGAGGTATTGACTTATATGAAGAATTTAACATCTTCATATTTACAGCCTATCATTAAAAAGTGGAAAGGGAAGGAGCAGAGAACAGACCCCTGATGGGCACTCATCCGGGGCTGCACTGAAAAGGCAGGTGGAGGGCGGTGGTACTTCACTAAAGACATCTCTCTTCAATCCTCAGCACCCCCTGAGATGGATGGAAAACGTACAGATGATGAAACTGAAGCTCATAGACAGTCAGTGGGAGATTCTGAGCTTGAATATTCAGTTCAGTTCAGTTCAGTCGCTCAGTCATGTCTGACTCTTTGCGACCCCATGAATCGCAGCACGCCAGGCCTCCCTGTCCGTCACCAACTCCCAGAGTTCACCCAGACTCACGTCCATCGAGTCAGTGATGCCAGCCAGACATCTCATCCTCTGTCGTCCCCTTCTCCTCCTGCCCCCAATCCCTCCCAGCATCAGAGTCTTTTCCAATGAGTCAACTCTTCGCATGAGGTGGCCAAAGTACTGGAGTTTCAGCTTTAGCATCATTCCTTCCAAAGAAATCCCAGGGCTGATCTCCTTCAGAATGGACTGGTTGGATCTCCTTGCAGTCCAAGGGACTCTCAAGAGTCTTCTCCAACACCACAGTTCAAAGGCATCAATTTTTCGGCTCTCAGCTTTCTTCACAGTCCAACTCTCACATCCATACATGACCACTGGAAAAACTATAGCTTTGACTAGACGGACCTTTGTTGGCAAAATAATGTCTCTGCTTTTGAATATGCTATCTAGGTTGGTCATAACTTTCCTTCCAGGGAGTAAATGTCTTTTAATTTCATGGCTGCAGTCACCACCTGCAGTGATTTTGGAGCCCAGAAAATAGTCTGACACTGTTTCCACTGTTTCCCCATCTATTTCTCATGAAGCTTGAATATTATGTTTGTCTAAATTCAAAGCTCTTCTCTATCCTTCAGACTGCTTCTTGTTTTTAGTGATTTACGAAAAAATAAAACAAAATAAAAAAAGCCCTGCCTGTATCTCATCATTGAATAATCTTACCAGCACAGCAGAAGGCTAATTTTGTGGAACATGGGCTGCGAGGTAACAAAACCCTCTAATGCCAGAAGTGATGCTGGCAATCAAAATACTGGGTGAAAGATCAAACTAGCTGGCAAAGCGGTATATAAATTGATCCAAACTGTCCTTTTCCATGACGTGCCTCGTGTCCAACGAAGTCAGTGTTTTTAACTGCATAAAGGGCTAAGATTAGTGCTTGGCACCCAGAAGTTTCTTAGTTCCCTGGAGTTAGGGTCCCAGATGTAACACAGGACATCCAGTTAAATTTGAATTTCAGATAAACAAATGAATGACTTTTTAGTATAAGTATATCCCACACAGTATTAGGGAAATATTTGAATTAAAATATCTTTTTTTTTTAAACACCAAAGTCAAATTTAATTGGGCATCCAGTATTTTACTGGTAATCCTACCTGGATGAGATGAATATTAAAGTCATTAGGTGTTGGATCGTAATCATACTTCATGTAGAGAAGGACAGCTTCCTCTTTCTTATACGTGGAGCAGTACTTACTTCATAGGCGGCCAGGAAGCCTATAGGCAATGGCGTATGTAAAGCATTTGGTATACGGTAGGAGGTTAGCACAGCAAATGGAAATGTTTATTTCCCATGTGTTTAATGATTTTGAAGGTCAAAGGCCCCCTGGAACTGTCTCTAAGTTGACATACATATAGGAAAGGAAAAAGAGAGGCGGCTGCTGCTCAAAATTGTTTCAGCAAACTCTACAAAACTGCGTGTGTGTGTCAGTTGCTGAGTTAGTGTCCAACTCTTTGGGACCCCATGGACTAAGGACAACCAGACTCCTCTGTCCATGGGATTCTCCAGGCAGGAATACTGGAGTGGGTAGACATTTTCTTCTCCAGGGGATCTTCCCAACCCAGAGATCGAACCTTGGTCTCCCGTGTTGCAGAGAGATTCTTTATTGTCTGAGATACCATGGAAGCGCCTTTGTAGTGGCTCAAACCACAGCTCTTAAGGACAGAAAGCATGTGTGCATTGTGGTAGGTGCTATTTCAAACAGTTATCTGTATGGAATCATGGAATCTTCTCAGTAACCTTATGAAGTTACCGCCCTCAGTTTGACAAACTGGGAAGCCAAGACACAGAGGAGAAAAGTCACTGGCTCTGGGAGTCCCTCACTGCACATAAGCTAAACAGAACCCACAAGCTCTGGGTTCTTCCTCAGGGCCAGACTCTCTATGGGGTTGCTTGGTGGTCTGGCATCTGCTGCTTCCCATAGCATCTGAAGGTTAAGAGTTATAAGAAGAATGGCCAAGAGAGTGTGATTTCAAAACTGCCCAAAGATGGCAAATATTAACCTTCCCTGTGAAGCCCTCAGGAGTGGTTGCCAGGGGACCCAGTTTCTGACTGTGAAACTGCATACTGGTTGTGCCCAGAAAATTATCTGAAGCTTAGGTGTGATGATGGAGACAGTGACACCAGCAGTACTTTGCAGCGCCTCCCACCCAAACATCTGTCCTTAAATTCGTTCTTCCTGCTTCTGAGAACATCTTTTGGCATCCAGGGCCTTGCCAGGCAGGAATGGGCTCAATATGCCAGACCCATCTCAGAATCTGTACCGCAAAGGAGCAGTCGCCCTCCACTGTGCCAACGATCAGCTGATTAACTGAACATTAGAGGTCTAAAGACCCTCCTTGGACCCAAATGGATTTCAATTAGGACTCTTCTTTATACTGTTAGGAGATAATGTTTATTTAAAAACACCATTAAACTACCAAACTTGCAAGAACATCAAATCAATATACGGAGAATAATTGACGGATTTCGGAAGGAACCATACTGTGTAAAATATCCTGGATTTGTTTCCTAGGCAAAGCTTTGGCTTTGCTGCACGGGAAGACAGTGATGCTTTTCCTGTAGCAAGACTCAAGGCCAAGGAGGAAGAATGGGACTAAAGATCAGAAAGGATGTCCTCATGATCCTTTAAGGCCTTCCCAGTTGGTAAAATGGTTAAAAAAAAAAAATCACCTGTTAATGCTGGAGATGCAGGAAAAGAGAGCTTGATCCCTGGGTCAGGAAGATCCCCTGAAGTAGGAAATGACTACCCATTCCAGTGTTCTTGCTAGGATAATCCCATGGACAGGGAAGCCTAGTAGGCTACAGTCCATGGGGTCACAAAGAGTCAGATATGACTGAGTGACAATACACACAAGCAAGATCCTTCAACATAATTTGTGCTTCATTATGGAAAGATTCCAAGGTTTTGAGTTGGAGAAACTAAAGTTGAGAAACAAATCTATGTGAACTACCATGCAGGGGCAACTTGAGCTCGTTGCTCTTTGACATTTATAGAGATCCCATGAGAAATGCTTACGGAAAGCATGGCTTATCCATCTCTCCCCAAACTCTAAATTGTATCTGCCCCTGTGTGTATGCTAAGTCGCTTCATGCATGTCCGACTCTTTGAGGCCCCATGGACTGTAGCCCTCTCCTAAAAGAGAAGAGTAAAAAAGTTGGCTTAAAACTCAACATTCAAAAAACTAAAATCATGGCATCTGGCCCCATCACTTCATGGCAAATAAATGGGGAAACAATGGAAACAGTAAGAGACTTTATTTTGGGGGGCTCCAAAAGCACTGCAGATGGTGACTGCAGCCATGAAATTAAAAGACCCTTGTTCCTTGGAAGAAAAGTTATAGCCAACCTAGACAGCATATTAAAAAGCAGAGACAGTACTTTGCCAACAAAGGTCCATCTAGTCAAAGCTATAGTTTTTCCAGTAGTCATATATGGATGTGAGAGTTGGACTATAAAGAAAGTGGAGCACTGAAGAATTGATGCTTTTGAACTGTGGTGTTGGAGATGACTCTTGAGAGTCCCTTGGACTGCAAGAAGATCAAACTAATCCATCCTCAACGAAATCAGTCTTAGATGTTTATTGGAAAGACTGATGCTGAAGCTGAAGCTCCAATACTTTGGCCACCTGATGCAAAGAGCTGACTCATTGGAAAAGACCCTGATGCTGGGAAAGATTGAAGGTGGGAGGAGAAGGGGATGACAGAGGATGAGATGGCTGGATGGCGTCACTGACTTGATGGACATGAGTTTGTGCAAGCTCCGGGAGTTGGTGATGGACAGGGAAGCCTGGCGTGCTGCAATCCATGGGGTCACAAAGAGTTAGACACGACTGAGCGACTGATCTGAACTGAACTGAACTGTAGCCCACCAAGTTCCTCTTCTCATGGGATTCTCCAGGCAAGAATACTGGAGTGGGTTGCCATACCTTCCTCCAAAGGATCTTCCTGATCCAGGGATTGAACCCTGGTCTCCTGTGGCTCCTGCATTGCAGGCAGATTCTTTACCACTGAGCCACCAGGGAAGCCCTATCTGCCCACTGGGTCAACCCAAATCAAAGAAGGCTTGGTATTCAAGTTGCACCATCTTTCTCTCCTCTCCAAGATAATTTGTTAACCATAGCCCATGCTAGGAATCTTGAAGAAAATATCCTAGCAAAGCTCTTGCAAGGAGAAATTGGTGGGAGGTCGCCTTGAACATTCTTTACTCCAGAACACAGTGTCCCATTTATGAGACACCCCCAGGAGGAAGTGCAGGTCCAAAATCAGTGTCAGTACTAGTTGTAAATCCAAAGCACTGGTAATTACTCCTTTCGTGGATGATATGCACTATAAATCTAAATATATTTATCCTTTTACCTTGGCTCCTAGAAAAGTGAAATCCAACTCTTGAATCTGCCCAGGGTATAAATAAGAGCATTGTGGCCAATCTTATTATTAGGCTCACTTTGTCACCGTATTTTTTGTCACTTTGATTTTAATTCTTTTACTCTATTACTCGGAGAAGGCAATGGCACCCCACTCCAGTACTCTTGCCTGGAAAATCCCATGGACGGAGGAGCCTGGTGGGCTGCAGTCCATGGGGTCGCTAAGAGTCGGACACGACTGAGCAACTTCACTTTTACCTTTCACTTTCATGCATTGGAGAAGGAAATGGCAACCCACTCCAGTGTTCTTGCCTGGAGAATCTCAGGGATGGGGGAGCCTGGTGGGCTGCCGTCTATGGGGTCGCACGGAGTCGGACACGACTGAAGCGACTTAGCAGCAGCAGCAGCACTCTATTACTGTAAGTACTCTTTATGCCAGTCAAAACACTATGTATGTCGGAGAAGACATTAAGGGAAGGTAGAAAGGAAAGAAGAAAGGAAGGAAGCAAAAAGAGAAGGAAGGAAGAGAGGAAAAAGTGGTAACAACTTCAGATGAGAATGGGTATACGAGTATCATGTAAACTGTGGATTGCTATATACTATGATGTATTATCACTGTTAGTGGCGCTCTATATTGACAGCATTTTTACTATTTCTATCAGTGTTAGTATTCCTTTTTATTTTGAAGGTGGAGAGTGGTGGGAGGAGGAAGAGGTGGTCATTAAGCCAGACCCCGGCTGCTCCAAGCAGATAACAGGTGTTATAAGGCTGATTGTATAACTGAGGAAGGGGGACCAGGAGGGTCCCCAGCTCAGGTCCCACAGCTGATGCTGGGGATGGTGTTGCTGGCGTCTGTCTTCCTCCCTGCACGTGTTCCTTTCAGCATCCTATAGACAATCAGGCCCAAGTCCAGCTTTGTTTGTTTGTTTGGCCTTCCTCACCCACCACAGAAAGGATTCAAAAGTGTGGCCTCTGATACTTATTTCACATTTCAAGCTCTGGGGAGAAGTTTATTTTTCTCAGGAGGCTTCCCTTGATCCACACAGGCTCCTTTCCTGTTCTGAAATCACTGCACACATGACGCTGTGTTCTTAACTCTATGTCCATCAGCCGTGAGTATCCTGAGAACAGTGGCCACGGCTGCCTTTTCCAGCACTTTGTCTGTGGTACCTCCCAGAGTCCCTGGCTGGTGAGCAGAGCTAGTGATAAATGTTGACTAAGCAAAAGCAAAGTAAATGGAAAATCTGAAGCTGCCAGGGCTGTGAATTTCACAGTCTCTTTTCTCTACCACCTCCTCTTCCACTGCAGGTGAAGGGATATCGTCCTTCTTCTCATGACTAGGCCTGCCCACTGATAAAGTCTGCCTCCTTAACATCTTATTTTCCTGCCAGCATTTTCAAACTCTCACCTCTTACCCCGGGTCTCCTACTGGTAAATTCACACATTCCTGGGTGACTTGTGTCCAGCGGTCCTTCACCCAGACTGATCATCCAAACTATCTACCAAAATGTTGAAATTTGAGCCTCAACTAAGGTTGATAGATTGGAATTTCCAGAATTGGTCCCATATGGATATTAGTATTAAAAAAGAAAAAAAAAACTAATAAATGAATGAACCCACATGGAATCCCTCTCCCTTCTGAAACAACCTCCCTTGAGGACATAGACTTGCTATTCAAGAACAGTAACCTATTCCAGTTAAATGCATTGATATTATCCTTAGAAAATCTCTCTCCTGCAGTTCTTCCCTGACAGATCAGAACCATGAAGATAATTTTTTCCCCTCTTTCATAAATCATGGGATTTTCATATCTGATGCCTCACTGTTCCTAAGACAAAGATATATGGGACTTCCCCAGTGGTCCAATGGTTAAGAATCAACTTGCCAATGCAGGGGTCAAGGGTTCCATCCCTGGTCTGGGAAGATCCCACATGCCATGGGACAACTAAGCCCATGCAACTATTGAAGCTTGCACACCTAGAGCCTGAGTTCTGCAACAAGAGAAGCCACCACAGAGAGACGCCTAGCATCACAACATAAAGTACCCCCTGCTTGCCACAAATACAAGCACAACAAGGAAGACCCAGTGCAGCCAACAAAAATAGAGAGAGAGAGTGTAAAAAGAGTGCCTCTCAGCTCCAGAACCATGGAGAAAGAGAAATAGGTAGAGGAGATGGGACAAAACGGAGTGCTCAAACGGACGTGGCATTTGCTCCCTACATTTCCCCAGAATCAATTCATGTCAGGTGGGACCACTAGAATATGGCCAATATGCTATGAATAAAGGTAACCAGTGTCACTTCTGGTTAAAAGTTTTCAGTGAGAGTGTGAGTTCTTTATGCTCTTCCCTCCCCTCCTAAAGGGACTTAGAAAGATGTGTGTTCTAGAAGCCAGTGACCTACCAGATGCAAGTAGCATGAGTCCCTGAATCAGGGACTCTGAGAAAGCAAGAAATAACCTTGTTTCCATGATAAGCTATGGAACATTGGGGTTTATTACCATGGAGAGCCTTTCCTATTCTGGTCAATATAGAAATCAATACCAAAAGTGAGTTTCCATCATAACATAAACTAAGCATAGATGACATTAGTTTAGCAGTGGGGCAGTGGAGGTGAGGAAATTAGTATCATAGTTGGAATATGAAGATCTTTATCATGCAAAGGGAAAACATACGGGAAAACTGCCACTTTGGTTCATTTGGAAGATGGACTTCGTGTACTGAACTGAGAGAAGAAGCTGGAAAGCAGAATGTTTAGCTGGTGTTAACTGAATTTGCAAGATATTAAAAAAAATGAGATAAGCTCTAGGAAGAATGGGCTTCCCAGGTGCCACTAGTGGTAAAGAACATAACTGTCAAAGCAGGAGATGTAAGATATGTGGGTTTGATCCCTATGTCAGGAAGATCCCCTGGGAAAGGGAATGGCAACCCACTCCAGTATTCTTGCCTGGAGAATCCCATGCACAGACCATGGCAGGCTATGGTCTACGGGGTCACAAAGAGTCAGACATGACTAAAGTGACTTAGCATGCACATTAGAAAGAATTTGCCAGTTTTCTGGAAGGAATGAAAAGAAATAGTGTTATCTGCAGACATTCAAAGACTTGTGCTTCTATCACCAGTTGCATCCACAACTGGGTATTGTTTTTGCTTTGGCTCCATCCCTTCATTCTTTCTGGAGTTATTTCTCCACTGATCTCCAGTAGCATATTGGGCACCTACCGACCCAGGGAGTTCCCCTTTCAGTATCCTATCATTTTGCCTTTTCATACTGTTCATGGGGTTCTCAAGGCAAGAATACTGAAGTAGTTTGCCATTCCCTTCTCCAGTGGACCACATTCTGTCAGACCTCTCCACCATGACCCGTCCATCTTGGGTGGCCCCACATGGCATGGCTTAGTTTCATTGAGTTAGACAAGGCTGTGGTCCATGTGATCAGATTGGCTAGTTTTCTGTGATTATGGTTTCAGTCTGTCTGCCCTCTGATGCCCTCTCGCAATGCCTACCATCTTACTTGGGTTTCTCTTACCTTGGACGTGGGGTATCTCTGCACAGCTGCTCCAGCAAAGTGCAGCTGCTGCTCCTTACCTTGGACCAGAGATATCTCCTCATGGCCACCCCTCCTGACCTTGAACATAGAGTAGCTCCTCTCAGCCCTCCTGCGCCTGTGCAGCTGCCGCTCCTTGGACATGGGGTTGCTCCTCTTGGCCGTCTCCCCTGACCTTGGGCGTGTGGTAGCTCCTCTTGGCTGGGCTTATGTGTGGTCCGTTTGCAGCTGGCATGCTTACCTGGAATGTCAGGTCCATGAATCAAGGCAAATTGGAAGTGGTCAAACAGGAGATGGCAAGAGTGAATGTCGATATTCTAGCAATCAGCGAACTAAAATAGACTTAAATGGGTGAATTTAACTCAGATGACCATTATATCTACTACTGTGGGCAGGAATCCCTTAGAAGAAATGGAGTAGCCATCATGGTCAACAAAAGAGTCTGAAATGCAGTACTTTGATGCAATCTCAAAAATGACAGGATGTTCTCTGTTCGTTTCCAAGGCAAACCATTCAATATCATGGTAAGCCAAGCCTATGCCCTTACCAGTAATGCTGAAGAAGTTGAAGTTGAACGGTTCTATGAGGACCTACAAGACCTTTTAGAACTAACACCCGAAAAAGATGTCCTTTTCATTATTGGGGACTGGAATGCAAAAGTAGGAAGTCAAGAAACACCTGGAAAGTGAAAGAAAGTGAAGTCGCTCAATCATGTCTGACTCTTTGCAACCCCATGGACTGTAGCCTACCAGGCTCCTCTGTCCATGGGATTCTCCAGGCAATACTACTGGAGTGGATTGCCATTTCCTTCTCCAGTGCATCTTCCTGACCCAGGGATGGAACCCAGGTCTCCCGCATTGTAGACAGATGCTTTACCATCTGAGCCACCAGGGAAGTCCATAAGAAACACCTGGAGTGACAGGCAAATTTGGCCTAGGAGTACAGAATGAAGCAGGGCAAAGGCTAATAGAGTTTTGCCAAGAGAACACACTGGTCATAGCAAAAACCCTCTTCCAACAACACAAGAGAAGACTCTACACGTGGACATCACCTGATGGGCAACACCGAAATCAGATTGATTATTTTCTTTGCAGCCAAAGATGGAGAAGTGCTATACAGTCAGCAAAAACAAGACTGGGAGGTGACTGTGGCTCAGATCATGAACTCCTTATTACCAAATTCAGACTTAAATTGAAGAAAGTAGGGAAAACCACTAGACCATTCAGGTATGACCTAAATCAAATCCCTTATTATTATACAGTGGAAGTGAGAAATAGATTTAAGGGACTAGATCTGATAAGTAGAGTCCCTGATGAACTATGGAATGAGGTTTGTGACACTGTACAGGAGACAGGGATCAAGACCATCCCCATGGAAAAGAAATGCAAAAAAGCAAAATAGCTGTCTGGGGAGGCCTTACAAATAGCTGTGAAAAGAAGAGAAGTGAAAAGCAAAAGAAAAAAGGAAAGATATAAGCATCTGAATACAGAGTTCAAAAGAATAGCAAGGAAAAATAAGAAAGCCTTCCTCAGTGATCAATGCAAGGAAATAGAGGAAAACAACAGAATGGGAAAGACTAGAGATCTCTTTAAGAAAATTAGAGATACCAAGGGAACATTTCATGCAAAGATGGGCTCGAGAAAGGACAGAAATGGTATGGACCTAACAGAAGCAGAAGATATTAAGAAGAGGTGGCAAGAATAAACGAAGCAAAAAA
>NW_011494799.1:2103417-2103537 GCF_000754665.1 Bison bison bison | reverse complement strand
ACTGTACAAAAAAGATCTTCATGACCAAGATAATCACGATGATATGATCACTCACCTAGAGCCAGATATCCTGGAATGTGAAGTCAAGTGGGCCTTAGAAAGCATCACTATGAACAAAGC
>NW_011494799.1:2102535-2103317 GCF_000754665.1 Bison bison bison | reverse complement strand
CTATTTCAAATCCTGAAAGATGTTGCTGTGAAAGTGCTGCACTCAATATGCCAGCAAATTTGGAAAACTCAGCAGTGGCCACAGGACTGGAAAGGTCAGTTTTCATTCCAATCCCAAAGAAAGGCAATGCCAAAGAATGCTCAAAATACTGCACAATTGCACTCATCTCACACGCTAGTAAAGTAATGCTCAAAATTCTCCAAGTCAGGCTTCAGCAGTACTTGAACTGTGAACTTCCAGACGTTCAAGCTGGTTTTAGAAAAGGCGGAGGAACCAGAGATCAAATTGCCAATATCCGCTGGATCATGGAAAAAGCAAGAGAGTTCCAGAAAAACATCTATTTCTGCTTTATTGACTATGCCAAAGCCTTTGACTGTGTGGATCACAATAAACTGTGGAAAATTCTTCAAGAGATGGGAATACCAGACCACCTGACCTGCCTCTTGAGAAACTTATATGCAGGTCAGGAAGCAACAGTTAGAACTGAACATGGTACAACAGACTGGTTCCAAATTGGAAAAGGAGTACGTCAAGGCTGTATATTGTCACCCTGCTTATTTAACTTATATGCAGAGTACATGATGAGAAACGCTGGGCTGGAAGAAGCACAAGCTAGAATTAAGATTGCCGGGAGAAATATCAGTAACCTCAGATATGCAGATGACACCACTTTTATGGCAGAAAGTGAAGAGGAACTCAAAAGCCTCTTCATGAAAGTGAAAGAGGAGAGTGAAAAAGTTGGCTTAAAGCTCAACATTCAGAAAACGAAGATCATGGCATCT
>NW_011494799.1:2093603-2102435 GCF_000754665.1 Bison bison bison | reverse complement strand
TTGGGCTCCAAAATCACTGCAGATGGTGATTGCAGCCATGAAATTAAGAGATGCTTGCTCCTTGGAAGGAAAGTTATGACCAACCTAGATAGCATATTGAAAAGCAGAGACATTACTTTGCCAACAAAGGTCCTTCTAGTCAAGGCTATGGTTTTTCCAGTGGTCATGTATGGATGTGAGAGTTGGACTGTGAAGAAAGCTGAGCGCCGAAGAATTGATGCTTTTGAACTGTGGTGTTGGAGAAGACTCTTGAGAGTCCCTTGGACTGCAAGGAGATCCAACCAGTCCATTCTAAAGGAGATCAGCCCTGGGTGTTCATTGGAAGGACTGATGCTGAAGCTGAAACTCCAATACTTTGGCCACCTCATGCAAGGAGTTGACTCATTGGAAAAGACCCTGATATGGGGGGGATTGGGGGCAGGAGGAGAAGGGGACGACAGAGGATGAGATGGCTGGATGGCATCGACGACTCAATGGACATGAGCTTGAGTGATCTCTGGGAGTTGGTGATGGACAGGGAGGCCTGGCGTGCTGCGATTCATGGGGTCTCAGTGAGTCTCACATGACTTAGTAATTGAACTGACCTGAACTGAACTGAAAGACTTGTGAGGTTGGAAGAAGGAGAGCTTCTAGAGATAGGATTAACAAGACTTCAAATGCCAAGGAAACCACTCAGCTGATTAAAGAAGCCCAAGCCAAAGGTCTGATTAAAGGTGTGACATTTTTATTGGAACCTTCTCAGTGCATTAAAGCATTTCAGGGCAAAGATTGTATCAGAGCTGTGGCTTCTCCAGTGAAATTCAAAAGTCACCAAGTAGCACCTGTTAGCATTCAAAGAGAAAGGTCTAGGAGAGGAACAGATTAGCAAGAAAAGTAATAAAAGATAGAGGACATTTTAGAGAAACTTTTGGATTTGGTTTAGACACAGACAATTTACAGAAAGTCATGAAGATGCTCTGGATGCCTTGGTAGACCATGAGCTCAGCAATGGAGAGACAAGCTAGGTGAAGACACAGCCCTGACCTTCAGACTTGTGAGATTCTCAGACATGGGAATAGAGTGGTGGTAATGGTAGCATTTATTATGGGCTTACTAAGTGCCACTAGGGCTTCCCTAGTGGCTCAGATGGTAAAGCGTCTGTCTGCAATGCAGGAGACCCGGGTTCGATCCCTGGGTTGGGAAGATCCCCTGGAGAAGGAAATGGCAGTCCACTCCAGTATTCTTGCCTGGAAAATCCCATGGACTGCGGAGCCTGGTAGGCTACTGTCCATGGGGTCGCAAAGAGTCAGACACGACTGAGCGACTTGTATGTGTGTATGTACTAAGAGCCAAGCCCTGTTCTAAACACATTTCTCCTTGTAAGATAAGCATGATTATCCTCATTTTATAGGTGGACAAAATGAAGGCTTACAGAAGTTGATTTGGTAAGGACCACTTTACTACTGAGCAGCAGACCTGGGAATCTAACCATTGGAAAAAAAGAAAAGAAAAGAAACAGCCCTGGACATTTGCTAAAAAGTGGCAAGACAGATTTTATTCAGACTACTACAGTAGGGGAGAGAGAATCCAATATAAACTGAGTTCAAGTTCAACTGATACAAAAAAGACAGACATTTTTAAAGGGAGAACGGAGAAGGGAAAAAAAAATAGGTTATAGGTAGGTGAAAAGGAGGAAACTAGTGAGGGAATTAGTGGAAAGTTACAGAAGTGGGGAAAGTGGAGAATTACAAAAGAGAGGTTGGCAAAGTGGGTTGAGACAATGTACATTTTTCAGTTTGATAGCATAGCATTTTTTTGAGCAAAGATTTATCATGGGGTTTGGGGTCACCTTTAGGGACATGACTTAGTGCAGGTGGAAATGAGGCTAAAATCTGACCAAGTCTTAGCTCAGTGTTCACACAAATCCTTTGGGTTGTCTGGGAATTCATAGCTCATACCCTAGTCTGGCTGACTTCAAAGACTTTGATTTTCATCCTGACTCTATGTTATGGACAGATGGACAATTGTCCAACTATTAGAAATTGACCAACTACAGTATAATGGTAATACTGAAATGTGAGAGTCAAATGGGTAAGCGAGGACATAGAATCTAAAAAGATGCTAAGTGGTTTAAAATGAGAGATAAGATCAGTTTGGGATGATAGGCAGAAACTAGGGCACAAAGCTACTTGAAAGTCAAGCCAGGGCATTTGGATTTTCTCCTGAAGTTCATGGGAGCTGATGGTGAAGCTGGGAATAATGTAAGCATATTTGCATTTTGAAAGATTTATTTGTTATGTAGAGATCTTTGGCATTATTCAACACTAGGTATTGATTAAGACCTTGGCTTCAGCACAGACTGACTGAGAGATCTTGAATGAGTCAGTTAACTACAAATACAATCTATTTACCTTGAGAAGAGGGTGATCATTCCTCTGGTAAAGGACATTGCTGGTTCCCCCAGCATTGATTGTATCTCTTCCCTACCTGGTAGCAGTCACCAGTTGATTGGGATTGACCCAAGTTTCAACCCCATTCAAGTCTCAGTTAGCCCAAGATGATCAGCCTAATCTCATTTACTTGCCACCATGCTGGGTTCAGGGATGAGATATTGATCCAATAAGAATGAAGCCAGGGCATGGAATGAAAATGGATCACGGATTCCTCCTTTTTAGTGGATAGTACATATATAGAAGTGAATTCTGAAACTCCACAATCATTTTTCCCACTATTAGGAAAGCTGACCTCTGGGCAAATTTAATAGGCAGAGGAGACAGAGTACAGAGACTCACCAAGAAATGGAGGTGAGCCTGTGATCAAACCTCTTCTTCCTATACCTTGGGACTTTGTAGGTGAACATTCCACTTCCAGTTTAAGCTAAGTCAATTTGGATTTTTTCTCACTTGTAGCCTAGATCATCAAACATTATATACTCACCCACAGAATCAATGTAGGCAAAGGAGGTTGCATATTGAAGTAGAAGAAGAACTCACTAAGTGTCTGTTGCTCTTAGATTATATCTCCATGGTGTCTTTCTGAAGTAGGTCTCTCTTGTGATTTATTTCCATCAAAAGTACCATTGTCTTCTCTGCCAAAACTAGCCTGATAAATGTACCATGTCCATCAGCCAATGTTAGGTTAGGTCACCATGGTGAGCTGTCTAAAAATACCTCCCAAAGTGCAACTGATCAGAGGCCAGGAAGAACTTCCACTGCTTTTGAATCTTAGATAATTGTACAGGCAGATGAGGTACCAGGATTCTGCCAGGAGAATCAGAGCCCACCTCAGATGACTTTTCTGTGAATTCCATATATCCTCTTCAAGCTGGAAAGTAATTACATGTATAGCCCCATTCATCAACCTGATAAATCAATTAAAAAAACCCTGAAATTTATTTTTATTTGTCCTTTTGTCTCAAGTCTAGAGATTAGTGCTCATTTTATTCCTCAGGCCACCCATCAAGTGAGAAAGAAAGCTGGAATCAAAACACCCGGAACCTCCTGATTCTAACCTCGATCCTGGGACCACCAGGAGAGGCTGCCTCTCCCAGAAAGAGTTATTTTAGTCAGGGAAAGCCAAGCCTCAAAAAGTTGCTAATTCTGTTTTTTTTTTTTTTTATGAAGTTCCCAAAATTGTGGATGCTTATCTGAATGCTATCTGAACTATTCGCGTCTCTTGGGAGAGTATAATTGGACTGGAAATTTCCTAAAAACAAACTTTCTTGTAAATGTTTCAGGCTGGGCTGTTTTGGGTCAGGAGAGAAATATCCCATCTCTACTCCTCTGTCCTGATTTCTGCGCCTCTGCTGAGGGTGTGAATTAAGACAGAAGGAGTTAAATCCCTGGTAAGGAATGATGGGGTAGCCGCAAGTTCCCCAGTACATCCCAAAAGTTCGTTGCCACATCCCATCAAGATCTAGATGTTTTCCCATCATCTTAAACAGGTCTTTTGGGCACCTCTCCAGGTGGCCTCATTAGTGGAAAATTAAATAAAAGCATCCTCTTACTTTTCCCCATAGAAAGTAACAATATTTTAATAATGCTTTGCCATTACTTTCTTAGGACAACAACCAGAAAAAAAGAATAGCAAGGGACATCAGACCTGGAAAACTGCCCAGAATATAGAATTAGGTGGCTGGCGAGAGAGAGCCATAGAAAGAGAAAGCAAAAAAAAAAAAAGTACATCAAACTTAAAAAAAGGAAAAAATGAACAGCTTGTGTATTTCACACTGTGAAGTCATTATTTCTTAATATTCAAAGCTTGATGATGATCGGTGTTTGACTATTATGAACTCAGCCCTAAGATACATTCACCTGTATTTTTTTGTTTTCTTGGAATTTAACCAGAGAGAGAGAGAGAGAGAAGTGGCTCCTTAGGCTGTCATTCTTCTTGTAAAAGGCAGATGTCAATTTCCTTTTATGCAAGGTTTATTGATCACTTTCCAAACAAATATGATTCAGAGAAAACTGAGTCAGGCTCGTTTCGCTAATAGTTGGTATTTTCTTTGAGACTGTGGCATATAGCTGCAAAGTATGTGGAGGTAGGAATTTTCACATTATTGTATCTGACTGTTGAGTGAAGTCTGGTGGGATTGTGGGTGATTTGTGACAAGCTAAGGAATTCCTTTCGCAGCCTGCAGTAAGCGTGAAGCACGTTATTTAAAACCTACCTAGATCGTTGATATATTGTCATCTTATGCTTTTAAGGGGGCCCCTTTCCCCCATAACATATAATTTTCTATATGGCCTTTAGCTTTTCTGTTTCAGATCTTACTCTTTGATGTTATGCTGCTTTTATCAAGGTAAAAGGCCATTGTAAATAGTTATTCATTTTTTAAATTTCATTAGAAATGACTTTTTTGTTTTTCGTTATTTTCTAATTGATTGCAGTAAACATTTATTTAACTTTAATAATGGAAGTAATAAATATATAACTATCATACATGACTCTTTTTTCCCTCCAAAGCTTATAGATGAAGACTTCTCCTAAAAATGTACCTCACATTGATCAATTCTCTGAAACTGTATGGCCCTTACTTTTCTGTTCTTCATTTTGTCATTACATTGGGACTGCCAGTCAGTCTCCAAATAGGGCCTTGTGGTCCCTACTTCCCATCATCCCTGGCTTTGTGCAGACTCGTCCCTCGCCAGATCAAGGCTGGGCCTGTGACTGTGTCAGCCAGTAAGCTGCCCGTTCCGAGTCCAAAGCAGAAGGCTAAGCAGAGTCTGCCTTGGCACACTGGGAAACTTCAGCCACCATCTAAAGACCACTGGCATTTGCAGGATTGTTGCTTGCGTGCAGTTAACTGCTACATCTGCAGATATTGAACTTCTATTTCTTTACTTTCTGTCTGGAGTTCAGAGATCTTTCCAGTATGTTTCTTTTGTATCTTAGCACATTTCCTGAATGCTCCCCATGTGATACATTGTCAATTAATAATGAATAATGTCTAATGAATGAATGAATGAATGAGTAGATAAATAAGCTGGTACTACCGGAAAGAAAAAAATTAACCACAGATTGGCAAGATGTTTTATCTGAAATATCTGAGCATGTCATTCAAGTTTTCATTCTATTTGCTCCTTGTGGACGCAATCCAATAAGAGTGATGGATCCTTTACCTATTGACTTAATTACTCATCAGTTTATTACCTATTAATCTTACCTATTGACTTAATTACTCATCAGTTTATTACCTATTAATCTGAACACTTGGGATGAACTGTGGTGAAGGTTATGAAGCTTCAGTATCACCAGGGAACTTATGAAAAGTGCAGCCGATCAGGTCCCATCCTGGGTCTCCTGAATTGGAATCTTATTTTAATAAGAGCCCAGGTTGTTATAGTCTGAAAGAAGTGTGGCTCTTAGCCACATGCCTTTCTTTGTTCTTTATGAGCATGCCAAATGAACATGCAAAAAAATTACTAAAAAATGTATGATAATAAGTAGGATTCTTTGCAGAAGATCTTATTTGTGATTGACCGTGTTTCATAAACAAGTGCATTCTGATGTCAACGATGCCCTGTTCTCCAAAGATGCCCTGATTTGGCCTGGTGTCACCCAGCTGTGACAGCCTGAGTGATTTCAACGTGACATCTTAAACGCTGCCTGGAAATGCCACACTCTGCAGAATCCTTCATCACAAGAATACATCTGTCTGAAAGTTGGCTGTCCAAATGGAGGAGCATATCCTCCAGAAAGCAAAACACCACACTTTCATCTCTTCAAAGCAAACCCACATTTTTTGGTGCAGAGAGGAATTTTCCCTCCTCTTCCCAGCGACTTGAGTGCTCCTTCTGGGGAATGCTCCTTCTATTCTTAGCTTTGGGCTCTCTACTACCCGAATAGCCCCATGGAAGAATTATGCAGATTATAAACCTCAGAGCTACCAAGCAGTTGCGATCTATCTATTCGGGGATCATGTTGTGTGAATGGCTGACAGGAAAAACCCAGGGGGATCTGGTTACAGGAAAGGGCTGCCATTTATTTATTTATTTTCCTCCCTGTGTAACTAATTCCAAAAACAGACCGCGGTTTGGGAACAGGAGTACCAGAGAACAGGAGGAATTCTGCTAAATTCTAATTGGAGAACAGTTGACTTAATTGGTGTCCATTTGGCAGACAATGGGAAAAGCTCCCCAGCTGGGCTGGGAAAGGCCCCAAGGGGAATATAGCCTTGCAAGAAGGCCCAGCACTCTGGGGACCGATTGTTTCCTGAACTGAGACCTGGAAACCAGAGCTTAGATTAACTCTACACTGTCAAGCTCCATTAGGGGCAATCAGAGGAGACAGAGCGTGGGTTAAACACAGGAAACGGAGCTGACAATAGCCGCATATGTCTCTAAGAGCTGGGAAGGGAGACAGGCATAGAGATGTCTAATAACCAACATAAACATTTTTCTTTCAGGTTCAGATGTAGCCCTGATGGGTCAAAGATATTCCTCAGTATGTGGTGTTAAATGTCAAATATTAGGAACCTAAGTGTTTCAGTTGCACGTGCTTATTTGGTACAGTCTGATGGTGTTGAAGACATTTGCTGAGCATCTCAAGTCTACAGAGAATTTAAATGGTTGTTGAAAACCAAGAGCTGAGGACTGGCAGGGCCAGGGCCCAGGAGGACCGGGTTCCATCCTCTGCCCCGTCATTAACCAGCTATCTGCCGCTAGACCACATTTCTGAATGTGCTAGGTCCCTGTTAAGTCATTTTCAAAGTAGAGAGTCACTATTGATCACTTCTGAGGATACTATTAGCATTAATATCCCATTAGCTTATATGCAGTCGTCATGTATAGATGTGAGAGTTAGACTGTGAAGAAAGCTGAGTGCCGAAGAATTGATGCTTTTGAACTGTGGTGTTGGAGAAGACTCTTGAGAGTCCCTTGGACTGCAAGGAGATCCAACCAGTCCATTCTGAAGGAGATCAGCCCTGGGATTTCTTTGGAAGGAATGATGCTAAAGCTGAAACTCCAGTACTTTGGCCACCTCATGCGAAGAGTTGACTCATTGGAAAAGACTCTGATGCTGGGAGGGATTGGGGGCAGGAGGAGAAGGGGATAACAGAGGATGAGATGGCTGGATGACATCACTGACTCGATGGATGTGAGTCTGAGTGAACTCCGGGAGGCCTGGTGTGCTGCGATTCCTGGGGTCGCAAAGAGTCGGACACGACTGAGCGACTGAACTGAACTGAACTGAACTGAGCTTATATCTTACATGAGTGTGGGTGTCTGAGTGTGTACTAAGAGTGTCCAAGGTAGAATATAGTGTGCTGAGCATTTGTAATGTAACACAGAAGCCTGTGTATTGGAATCCTGTAACATTTTAAAATACAAATGATGAGGATGAGGACATGCCACTTCAAAATTAGGCACTTCAGCATATTGAATGTTTTAAGCCTAAGGAGTTTGAGAAAACAGCAGAAGTACCAAGTCACTTTGACATTTCTCTGGCCCTTCGCCCCTGAAACGAATGATAAAATCCTTCAGTTCAGTCACTCAGTCGTGTCCGACTCTTTGCAACCGCATGAATCGCAGCACGCCAGGCCTCCCTGTCCATCACCAACTCCGGGAGTTCACTTAAACTCATGTCCATCGAGTCGGTGATGCCATCCAGTCATCTCATCCTCTGTCGTCCCCTTTTCCTCCTGCCCCCAATCCCTCCCAGTATCAGTCTTTTCCAGTGAGTCAACTCTTTGCATGATGTGGCCAAAGTATTGGAGTTTCAGCTTTAGCATCATTCCTTCCAAAGAAATCCCAGGGCTGATCTCCTTCAGAATGGACTGGTTGGATCTCCTTGAAGGCCAAGGGACTCTCAAGAGTCTTCTCCAACACCACAGTTCAAAAGCATCAATTTTTTGGCACTCAGCTTTCTTCACAGTCCAACTCTCACATCTATACATGACCACTGGAAAAAATCATAGCCTTGACTAGACGGACCTTTGTTGGCAAAGTAATATCTCTGCTTTTGAATATACTATCTAATTTGGTCATAACTTTTCTTCCAAGGAGCAAGCGTCTTTTAATTTCATAGCTGCAGTCATCATCTGCAGTGATTTTGGAGCCCCAAAAAATAAAGTCTGACACTGTTTCCACTGTTTCCCCATCTATTTCCCATGAAGTGATGGGACCAGATGCCATGATCTTCATTTTCTGAATGTTGAGCTTTAAGCCAACTTTTTCACTTCTTTCACTTTCATGAAGAGGCTTTTGAGTTCCTCTTCACTTTCTGCCATAAGGGTGGTGTCATCTGCATATCTGAGATTGTTGATAATTCTCCCGGCAATCTTGATTCCAGCTTGTGCTTCTTCCAGCCCAGCGTTTCTCATGATGTACTCTGCATGTAAGTTAAATAAGC